>NC_057801.1:215340209-215606874 GCF_018294505.1 Triticum aestivum
GAGTGGGGAAGAGAGGGGAAAGGGTCAGCGTTGCCGCGCGATTCCAGATCGAGAGAAAACGGGGGCGGAGGAGGCCTGTACCGCGCGAACACCGATGAGCCGAGGCGGCGGGGCTCGAGCTCGATCTCGAGCTCGGGCGGCTCTGGAGACGAATGGGGGGTGCGGAAGGTTGATTAGGAGTGTGGGGGAGCGACAGGGAGTGAGAGAGGGGCTCGGGGTCGCCTTATATAGGCTGGCCGAGGTCCACCGTAGGCGTGGCCTACGGGTGCCGGCGGGATCGGCTTGGGTGGCCTTTAGAGAGCCAATGGAGGGCTCGGGGGTGTTCGTGGGGGTGGTCTAGGGTGCTAGGGAGAGGGAGGAGGAGCGGGACGAGCCGCGGGCGGGCCATAGGAGCGGCGTGAGCAATGGCCGAGCGGGGCGGCACTCTGGCGCGAGCTGCAGGAGAGAGAGGAGGGCGCGGGAGCAAGTGGACAGCCTGCGGCGTGGAGCAGACGTCGAGGGGCATCGACTGACGCGCGGGGGAGGCTCGAGGTGGTTGGGGGACGCGGTGTCAACGATCGGGTGCCCTGCCAGGTGCTCTAGAGCGCGACTTTGGCCGGCATCCGCGGTTTTCCCGCGTCCGTGCGTGTCCACTTGTGTCTGGAAGCTGGAGGGGGCATGGGCAAAAGCTGGAGAGAGCCTTGGATGCTCTGGAAAGCTGAGGGAGAGAAGGAGGCTGAGAGAGAGGGAGGAATCTGTTGTCCAGAGAAGAAAAATGGGGTTCCCCCTCCCTTCATCATTGCTTCCTCGGGTAGGAAAGCATCCAGGTGATAGAGGGGAACTAGGAGGGGTTGTGGTAAAAAGAAGAGCTCATGGAGATTAGTGGGAGAGGCCAAAAATGGGATTTTGGTAAAGTGGCAGAAGGTGTTTGATGCTGGTTTGGGCAAGTAGATGATTCCCATTTGTCATGTGACTCCACAGGGTTAAATGGCACATATAATTAGGGCCTTCCACCCATTTTGAGCTCATTTGGGCAAAGTTGCCAATGCAACTTTTGTAAACCCTAGAAATTGGCAGGAATGAACTTGTGCAGATCTAGTTGAGCAAATCACTTCTCCTTGATGCACCACTTGGTGTGGTGGCCTCATTTGGTCAGGTGATCATGCTCACAAAAGTTGGGGTCAAGCAGAGAAAGTTGGTAGTACAAAGTTGTTCAAATTTGATTCTGGTCAGAGAGGGTTTTGGGGCATTTTGGTGAACCAAAATGACTTTAATTGATATGAGTCTTTGCAAGGTGATCACAATATCCATTTTTGACTTGCTGGATTTTCCTTGGATTTTTATGAAAATACTTCTTGTAGAAATATTTCACATCCTTGAAATGGGCAGAAATGGTTTTGGGAGGTTTTGTCCAATATTTTGAACATGGCCATGTGTTGAAACTCTTATATATGTATAATATATGTCCACTGAGTTTCCCTGATTTTTGTCAAATATTTTTGAAACAATAAAATAATTTTTCCTTATTAAAGACCATTTCTGGCCTTAAAAAAAGCTTTTAAATAAAATATGAAAAATAAGTTTTAAAATTTATTTTTGTGGTTCATGGGAGTCCTATATCTAATAGGTTTCAAATATACTCTTTGAAATATTTTTCATACCCCAAATCAAGTACTTGCAGTGCAAACCTCAATTTAGGGGTTTTTGGAAAACTAATTTTTGAAAATACTATTTGGCCAAATTAATTTTGTAAGAAAATGCTATATTGCACTATACACATGGCATGATCATTGGGCAGAAGTTTTTGGATCAAGGAAATTAAGTATAGAAGGTGAAGCTATGTTGACCTTTAAGAGCACTTGAAAACTCAGAGAGAAAACCAACTCCAAATAAAAGCCAAATAATGCAAAAGTTTTTGTTGGTCCAAATTTTCATGCTTTAATAATGCAAATGATATGTTACAAAATGCAGGGTGTGACATCGTCGAATGCAAAGAGGACAAATCTATGACATTGGGTTCATTAGCCCAACTGTAAAAGAATGGACGGTAGAAAATAGAGTTGAAGATACCGAGAAAAACTTGCTACAATGTTCCTTCGACATCAAAACAAAAAAGGAAAATACTCTTTCCTTACTACTTCAAGCGAGTGTTACTGTCTTGTGCATATCTGGTTTCGCTTACTCGAGGTTAAGTAATGTAATAGATGAGTTATTCGTGCGTAGGTTCCACTTTATTCTGCTATCTGTTAAGGGAGTAGTAACCGTCTTAGACTCGAGACGTAAAGATCTCAAGGCTTATGCGGACATGACTACAATGCTCCAGAAGTAAGTTCAATCATTATCGCACCATATCAGCAACTTTCATTCATTTCCAGATATCAAGTAATCATTTTCTTTGCCTGGCAGCGTTTGGACAAAGTTCACCGGAATGGTTCCAGGTCTGAAGAACGAGCTGCGATTTACACACCCCAAAGTAAGTAGTACTAGCTAGTTCCGCGCATCTCTCAATGATTCTAGTTTCATCAATACCATTATCATGCTTGATTATCAGTTTGATTGAACTCTATTCTCGTAAAGTGCTTGTGGCAGGAAGGCGGGAATAATTTATGTGGATACTACATTTGCTAGTTCATTCATCACTCGAGCTCTGAGCGAGACTTCTTATCTGACAAACAATTTGAAGTATGTAAACAATATTCACAATTTTATTTTATTACCATCAATTGTGTTGAGTTTCATTCATATATGTGTATTGACACCCTTCTTTAAATTAGATCTGGCAGATGCGGGATGAACTCCAACCACAGGATCGCATACGAGCAATTCAAGAGGAATTGGCGGCATTCTTTCTTGACCATGTCATACATGAAAAGGGAGAATACCATACAGAAATTCAATGGGAGTTTGGCACTTGATGATGTCAGGGATGTTATATTGTATATATGTAGTAGCGTCAGATAGATATACGAAAACTTGTTGTTCGACCAAGGACGGAGAAAGAGAGGTCACTTCTCTCTATATATGTTCATGATGATCTTGTGTAATTAATGGTTTCCTTCATTTGCTTACTAGCCAGCTCGAGTTCTCTCTATATGTAGTAGCTAGCGTCGACCAACCACAGAGAAAGAGAGGTCACTTCTCTCTATTAGCTAGCTAACACAATATGAAACCCCTAAACCGTCCAAACCCCTAAACACCCCCCCTTTCAAAAAAATACCCAGCGCCTTTGAGCTGCTGACGCGTGGCTGCCTTTTAGTCCCGGTTGGTGTTACCAACTGGGAGTAAAGGTCCTCCTACCTGGGCGCCCCACATCGTCCACATGGATCTCCTTTAGTCCCGGTTCATAAGCCAATCGGGACTAAAGTTGAGGGGCTTTAGTCCCGATCGTTTTGTCCCGTTTGGAGAACCGGAACTAAAGGCCCTCTGGAATAGGGACAAGTGCCCTATTTTCTACTAGTGCATCTCCAAGCCGGCACCTCAGATCCTCTCGTTCCTCTCGTCGTGTCATGAGGCTGCCACAAGCAAAGCCGCGTGCCTGCCAAGGACGAGGGCGATGGGGAGGTCCTTTTGTCCAGATATGGCTCCGATGGTAGGTCGCAGATCTACAGCGGCACTACGAGGAAGGAATGGATCCGGCCGGATCAAATCCTGAGTGGGTGTCGGGTTGGTGTTGTTGCTAGATCTCGCGCGGCGCCTATGCTGGGGCCAAGGTGGAGGTAGCGGCTACGTCCGGTGTTCTGTTGATGGTCGCGTGCGCAGTGGCCTCTGCAGCGTCCCTGGTCATGCGGCGACGGTGTAGCCCCCATGGTTGCCTAAAATAGCGCGTGGACGCACATCAGTTCGTGTATGAGCCAACACAATGGTAGGCTCCAAGATGACATGTGCTTGTAAGGTGCGAAAAAAAATATCCAAAAAACGATGAGTTGAAGGATCGAAATCATGCCATCAAAGTCCCGACTATGTGGTGCTAGCCACTCGAAGAAACGAGTCCTACCAACCAATGGTCAGCTCGAACCTTCAGAACATAGTCCAATGTTAGATTGGAAACAATTTTTTAACTATTTTAAAAAATATAAATTGCTGAATATTCTTCGAACATGAATAATTTTGAAAATCCCTTTTTTGAAATTCTTTACATTTTCAAAAATACACAACAAAATTTGAAACGTGCGAAATTCACAAATTTATTTGAAACATGAAATAAAAATATGATTTTTTTGAATTTATGATTTTTTAAAAAGAAAACATATTTTGAACATCCAGAACTATATTAGAAAATTTGTTTCTTTGAACTCAGAAATTATTTTGAATTTGTGAACATTTCACTAAAACAAGAATATTTTTCATATTTGGAACAATTTTAAAATACATTTTTTGGAAAATCTCAAACAACTTTGGAAAACACAAAGAAAAGGTGGACCATTTTTTTTGAAATTTGAACCAAATTTGGAATGAGAACAAAGATTCAAAGTTCGGAACATTTCTCAAAACATTATATTTTTGCAAATTCTTAGCATTTTTAAAAATTCAAATTTTGCTGAAATTATGAACTTTTTTGAAAATTTGAATTTACGAAAAAGGGAGAAAGTAAAATAAACTTTGAAAGGAAAAAGGACAAAAGAAAAAAGAAAGAAACAGAAAAATAAAAGAGAAACATAACACAGAACAAAAAAAAGAGGTGCAGCCTAGCCTGGGCGCACTGTGCGAATCTACGACTATTTGACGCTCCATGCGATAAATAGGGATTTTCCACCGGCGTGGGCACGAAAATATATGGGCTAGATTTGCTGGGCCACATTGTCCGTGACCCATGTATAACATTCTGGCATTTTTCCTTTTAGTACCATCTCGAATGGAAGTTTATTTTTTTGATGGTGAACGGATTAAGAAATTGGAGAAACGCACCTTGCTTTATTATTAATATATATTAAATATTAATATAATATAATATAATATAATATAATATAATATAATATAATATAATATAAGTAGGTATAGGTATATAGATATATATGGATATAGAAGGGCCGCTTTTCGGAAAAATGCGTCTCGTCGAATCCGGCTTCACTCATTTTTTTTTGACAATCCAGCTTCGCTCGTGGCACTGCGAAGGGAGAGGGGCAGATCCTATTTGCGGCCCACGGGGGGCAAACAGAGGTGTCTTCGCCCGCAGAGCCCGTAGGTGAGCTGGCCCAGTTCACGCCCGCACGTGCTGCACGTTTGCTGCGTCATTTTTTCTGTTGTTTTTCTTTGTTTTGCTTTTTCTTTTCTGGTTCTTTCATGTCTTTTTTGCTTTTTCGTTTGTTTGGTTTTTAATTTTCAGTTTTCCTTTTCTTTCACAAATACATGGTGAGCAATTTTTAATAACAGTGATTTTTTCCTTTTCTTTGTATTATTTTTGTTTGTTTAGAATTTGAATCTTTTGAAAAAATTCAAAACATGATTAAAATTCCAAATTGCGGTCATGATTAAAAAGTGTTCACATTTTTCGATTTTTTTGCAATTTCAGTAAAACTTCATATTTTTGAAAAAACATCTTCCCGTTTTTCAAATTTAGTTAATAATTTAGAAGAAATGTTGGGAATTCGAAAAAATTCGTTATGTTTCAAATTTTTTATGTTTATAATTTCTTTTCACGTTTTCCAATTTTTTTTCAATTTATAAAAATTTGTTAACTATTCACAAAAATTGTTAGGAATTCAAAATTATTTCGCAAATTCAAAAGGTGTTCATATTTTCAGAAAATGTTCACGTTTGAAAAATACCACTTTTAAAACTTTAGTCACTATTTAAAAAAATTGACATCCGAAGTTTGTTTGCAATTTAAAAAGCACATTAAAAACAATGTTTTAAAAAAATGTTCACGTTTCCCAAAGTTTATTCGCTTTTCAAGACATACTAAAAAACAACAGTGGTTTTCCGGGGTGAAAACAGACTAAAAAACAGAAGAGGAAAAATATGTAAAAAAAAGCTTCGTTCTACAAATGGGCCGGCCATTTCTGTAGGCTTCGGTCGTAGTTGACGCACACGAGCTCTTTCCTTTGGTATAAAAAAATGCTTTTTCCTTTTGGCTTTCTTGCCAGCTTTCTCCAGAAAAAATGATTGTTCTATCTTTTGTATGGATATTTTTGCAGGCTAATATTTTATATGGATTTAGAAACATACACAATCGAAACATTTAAAACATGTTCGAGATGTTTTTAAATTGTGAATTAAAACATATTCTCGGACTTAAAAAATTATCAGTTTTGAAAAACTATTCATAAATTTTGTAAATATTTAATGTACTTAACAAATACATGGTATTGCAAAAAATGTTCATGAATTATTTTTTCCCATAAATGAAAATGTTCTTGAATTTTAAAAAAGCCATCATATTTAAAAATATCTTCGTGGATTTTAAAAACTATTCCTGTTCCAAAAAAAAACTTCATGAATGTTGAAAAAATATTCGTGTATTGATGAAATGTCATTGGATTTCAAAGGTTGTTCATGTTTTCATAAAATATATGCAAAAAAAAACTCTTGAATTTTGAAAATCTTAATGAATTATTAAAATGGCTCTCCTCGTCGTCGAAGAACGGGCGTGTGTTGCGGCGTCTGGTCCTCCTCATCGCTGGAGGAGATGAAGATCTCCTCCTTCGTGAGGAGCCAGTCACCGTGGAGCAAGACGACCCCAGAGAGCAAGGGTAGCGGCGCCACGATTCGGAGCCGGATCCCAAGTCATCCGCCAGTGCCGAGGCCTGGGACTTGCCCATTGCTGGTGAATGGAGGAAGAGGGGAGCGGTGGAGCTGCACGAAGATGTGGTGTGGTGAGTGCTTTATGGACGTGGAAGCCGCTGGCGCCGTACTTAAATGGTCGTGGCGAGGCGAACGAACAGTCAGTCCGCTTCAATGTGGCATACTAGGCGGAGTTGGTTTCTCGGGATGACATGTCCGCATTGAAGTGGTGTGGCTTGTCTAGTCACGTCGGTCAACGCCGCTCTCCCGTCCGACCATGTCATGTGGCATCAATATCGGCTGTCGCGGCTCTATGCAGGCATGAATGCAGCGCGGGAAGTGATGCTTTTGTTGTAGAGAAAGCACGGAAGAGAGTTTTGGGTGGGTTCGGATTGTCAGACGCATGCATCAGGGCGGTCCGTACGCTCGCTAAGCATCCCCCACCCCGGTTTGCGAGAAAAATGATGCCCGGACCAGTGCGCGGATGGATGAGGTGCCGTGTCGGATGGCAAAAAGCACCCATATTGTCCGGTCCAGTCGGATGCAACCCGTTTGAGGGTAAGCGTTGGAGATACCCTTGAAACCTCTTCTCCTAACTTGAAAGATTTTTTTAATGGAGGCATAGGCTTTGCCTCGTCCATTAATTAAAAGAATAAGAGAGTTGAGGTTAGAATGTGATGTAAGAGCGCCGACAAAGGATACATGGAGGCCACTACTCTCTTAGTATTATTTGACCCAAATGCTTTGCATCCGCGATGACCCAAAGTTTTGGTTCTCTTCTAATCTCATCAACTAGAATTGTCGTTGGGGGGATTTGTGTCAGAAGACCCTTGCATTTCTCTCATTTTAAATGGTCAAACACATGAGCATGATGATAATTGCCATTGCATTTCTATTAGGGATGTTGCGTTCAGACATCTTGATCCACCAGCTTATGTGGATCTTTCCAGAGCCCAGATGGTGGTGTCAAGGTGCACTAGGGGTGAACCCAAACTCTAACCATGTGCTAAAGCCTCAAAGTGTAGCGGCACTTGTAGAGCAAGTGCTAGGAAGCTTCTGGCTCTCTTTTGCATAAATGGCAAAGACTACAATTTGGCCAATCATGTTTGGCTAGCTTACCCGCCGTCCAAATCCTCCATTGGATGGCCAACCACACAAAGAAATTGGCCTTCAGAGAGGCCCAAGATTTCCATACGGTGTTGTTCATAATGGTGTGAATCATCCCCAAGAATTACACCTTGTACGCAGAGGCCGTCGAATAGTGCCCACTTTGTGTGTGTTTCCTAAGAATGTCATCATCGGTGTCGTCGCCGAGCTGGATGCCCCGAGCTCCGGCTAAAGGGAGATGAACTCATAAACATGATCCATGAAAACATGGTTGATGATCTTTATTTTCAGCATCCAAGCATTATCCTTCACCGCTTCTCTGACCTTCCAATTTTTTCTAGTTGAGCATTCATATATGAACGGTGCAATCTCCTTGGGATTCTTGCCAATAACCCATGGCGAGTCCAAAAGAGGGTTCGATCATCATTTCCCATGGTAATGATGGTAGAGGCATGGTAGAAATCCTAGTATTCGTCATCACACGGGTTGCCCAAACATATCCAAAGCTTGGAAGGCTCCTTCCATTGCAACCACAACAACCACAATCTTAGCGTACGGGTGAATTTTTGAGGTTGAGCACGCCAAGCCCCCCAAAGTCCTTCGGGAGTTAGCTTTTCATTTGCGCCTGTCGTCTTGTCCGCCCCGGACCACGAGAAGGTCCGCTCAATCTTGTCTACAGCATGAAGCACGCTTGGCAGAACAATGTGTGGGGTGATGTGATAGATTGCTTGCGAAGTTTGGACGGACTTGACGAAGGCCGCCCACCCGATGGTGGTGACATTTCTTCCGTCACTGTTGAATATATGTGTACGTGTATATTGTGTCTTGGGTCCACCTCCTAGTTCATCTGTATAGTTGAGGTTGTGGTCCCCCTATGTACTCATATATACGTGCCTGGTGCACTGATCGATGCATTGTGTTGCACAACCTATTCTTCCTTCTCTACATGGTATCTATCACAGGTTGATTCCAACCCTAGCCGCCGCCGCCGCTGTCGTGGGACTAAGTCTGACAATAAGAATAGGGGGTACGTATGAGGAGGCGAGCTACGACGAGGTTGTACACACGAGTTTACGAGTTCAGGCCCCTCACGGATGAGGTAAAAGGCCTACATCTCGGTGCCTTGAGGCGGTCGACTGGAATATGGGTTTATGTTACAAGGGGTGTGAACCCTTGTCCCAGAGGAGGGGGCCGGCTTATATAGAGTGCGCCAGGACCCTAGCCCACCTTCGTTACAGGGGTTCAATGTACATTAAGACAGGGCGTTACTGGTAACGCCAGCTATAAAGTATATTCAATGATCTTTAAGACTACGGAGTGAACACCTAACCGTTGTTATCCTGAGTGACTCTAGGTCTTCTATACTCCGAGTGCATTCCTGTATGGTCGAATGACTCCATCAGGTCGAGTGAAGTGGGGGTATCTGAGTGAGGTGACTGGTCGAGTGGATTGCACTCGGTGGCTTCAGTTGATACTTTCTGCTGTGCTTTGAATGTCTTTGCTCCTAGGGTAGTGACCTTGGGTGGGGCGTATAGGTCAAGCCTATGACCCTACCCTAGGTCTATGGCATCGTCATTAGCTCCCAAATGGATCGAGGTCCGAGTGGAAAGAAAGTTGAAGTTGAACCTGCCTTGATTCTTGTGCTTCGCAAGTATCCCTACTGGATTGGAGGCCCATGCTGAAATTTCGGCTTCATTTCAGTCGCCTTGATCGATTCAGAAGTTGTCGAGTGAACTTATCTTGGCACTCGTCAAGTGTTGTTATGATGCGAAATCTTTGGCGCGATTGGTTACTGCGGATCCTGGATCTTACGGGATTCGAAAATTTGGGGAAGCGCGCGAGGTGGAGCGCGCCGTAGTAAGCGGGATGGATAGACAGGGGTGCCTCGATTTCTGCGCCACCTTTTTTTCCATGTACGCGGCGTGCGACTATTGCAGGATTTGACAAGATTGCTCGGGCCCACGCGTCAGCCACTCAGAAGTAGGCCCTTAAAAGGCGTCGGGGCCGAGGCGTCTGCACTGTGTGCTCTCATTCCCCTTCTTCCTTCTCTGCTTCTCCGCCGCATCTTCCTCCGCCCTCGATGCCGCCGCTCCGCCAGTGCGCAGCCCACCACCATGGTGAAGGATAAGACGGTGACGCTAGAGCGTGCAAAAAAGGCGACGGGGACGGCGAAGGGCAAGAAGATGAATCGGGGGTCGTCGTCGAGGTCTGCGCTGCCGCCGGGTTGGATTCAGAGAGATTGGATCCAATCTTTGCTTCGGCCAGAGGATCTAGAAGAGCTGTCCGCCTTTGGTTTGATCGCTGCCGGGGCCGCGAGGTTGCCGGAGGGGGAGACAGAGCCTCAGCCGTGGTCGGGTGAGTGTGTCCTTCTTGCTACCCATGTCGACCGTGGCTTCTCCCTTCCTCCGCATCCTTTTTCTGGGGCTTCTTGAACTTTTTTGGTGCTCAGCTTCACCACTTGTCTCCCAACACCATCACGTATCTCGCTATGTTTGTGTCCATGTGCGAGAATTTCTTGGGTCCTTGACCGCATTGGGGTCTCTTCAAACACATTTTCACAATCCGCTCCCAGACCGTGATGAAGGCGAATTCGAGTGACGAGAGGACACACGTGATCCAGATGTGCGGGGGTCTAGGGATCCAGATGAGGAAGAGGAGCACTTTTCCTACCATGACACTTCCCGAGTCAGTCAGGGGCTAGCAGTCGACCTGGTTCTACTGCCAGGATATTGCGACCCCTGGTCAGTCGACCGGTCTTCCCCCCTTTTCCCTAGATCATGCCTAGTAGCCTTCTTCACTGACCGTGACCACAACGGAGAAATTATATACGAACATGTTGGTCGAGAGGGTAGTCCAGTTGGTCCATCAGGGTGTAACTGGCATGGATTTGTTGGAGGTGTTTCCGCTCGAAGCTCGTGACCACTCGATGTGGATGTACTCGGGTGCCAATGACACCGCTCGGGTTCACCCAGAGGAGGTTACAGATGAGACGGTGGCCCTGTGGCTGAAGGGCATTACTGGGAACAAGGATAACCCCAGGAGAGCCAGGAGAGTCGATCCATTCGACACTGACAACCAGCCGGACATGGTCTGATCCTTGCTACTGAGTGTACTTCAATCTGTCTTGTAACTGTTTCTGAATCCGACTGATGTTTGATTAACTATTTGCCTTGCAGGTTTATACTGAGATGTATTCGATGCCAAACAGGGAGCAAGTCCAGGAGAAAGTCCAGGAAGGAACGGATAGCACCGAGGAAAGTGGTGAGTGGCAGTCCCCAGATGACGACGAGTAGGAGGAGAGTGACGAGTCGGACGATGAAGGGGAGGAATTCGACTCACCACCTTGCAGCAAGCGCTGATCCAAGCAGCTCCATGATCCAGCGGGTGGGCATGGCAAGACTGCGGCTCCGAGTACACAAGCGCATAAGCGCACTCGGACTTCGACCCCGGAGCCGTCAGAGAAGGTCGCCAAGCAGCCCAAGGTTGCCCCATCGAACTTTTGGAAGACCTTGCCCAAGATCAAGATGGACGTTCCCGTCGCTTCTGCGTGAGTGTTCTGCCTTTCTGTGTTCTCTTGTTGGCTCGTACTCCTGCTCTGACCGAGTGCATCGTGAACTTTTCAGTGCTGCAACTTCTGGGACCTCCATGGAAATTGACAAGGTTCCGGGTGATGAGGATACCGATGACGCGGCTACTTCCAAAGCTGGTACGCTCTTGCCATCTTAATTTTGTTTTGTCGACTGGATTATCTGTCAATTGTGCCCTTATGGTTGCCTTGTGTTGCAGCTCCACGAGATGTCATTGAGCTTCTCGGCGATGAGGAAAAAGTGCCTCTGAAAGACACGACAAGGAGGGGCAGGGCCTCAAGCGGGAGGACGGCCGAGGGTCAGGTGCCTCAGTCGACATCGACACTAGAGATGGTGGTCCAGCGATCTGGAGATCCAGCTTAGGACAATGTTACTTTTGCCAATCCACTATCGACTGATCGTCCTTCAGCGTCGACTGCTCAGGTCTCTGCCACGGCCGCACAACTCCATGCTTCAGATCCTGTGATCGCTCCGACTGTACTGTCGTCATCGCTCTTTGCTGCATACCACACTCAAGATGACCCGCCGAGTGCTGCCAGGTAAGCCCTTCTCCAGGCAAACCTTGTGATGGAGCAGATGAAGATGGTGCACGAGGCCAGTCAGGTTGCCTATAATGCCAGCACCGCTCTACAGGTTAATGTCAAGGTTATTTGGTTTCCGACCGGTCTCTCGATTAGTGGTAGTTGCGACTGTTGCTTCATTGTTCGTGAGGTGTCCTTGGATGAGCGTTTTGGAACCTTTTATGTGCATCTATCATGGGTCTGCATTTCGCATTCAATCACCCACCGGGTGTTCTGACTTAGTGTTGGATAGTTCATCCACTTGAATCGACCAGGTTGAGTCGAGTGTTCTTCTGAACCAGTGGGGGCACACAGAGTGCACCCACTGGGTGTAGTCCCCGAAGCCACCGCCGGGTGTCTGACGCGGCTGGGGTCTACATCGAATGTTACTTCATTGCTCTTTCACTCGGTTGAATAGCTCGATCCGAGAGGAAAACCATGCCAAGTGGAAATCGGACCAGTGGGGGCACGCCAAGTGCACCCACTGGGTCTAGTCCCCGAGACCGTGGTCGACTACTGGTAATCGGCTAGGGTCTAAGAATCCCTCTGCTCTTTTTTTTTGTATACTGATGCTGGGCAGACCATGCCGAGTGGAAAACCGGACCAGTGAGGGCACGCCAAGTGCACCCACTGGGTGTAGTCCCGGAGACTACTGTTGAATGTTTGATTCGGCGGTAGTCTTAGAGAAATTTTCGCTGTGATTGACTTTTGTTCGCGTCGACTGACATATCTTATTTGCTGACCGCGGAAATCTTGTGATCTTGGAGCTCAATTTGCTGAACTGGAGAAGAAGAAGATCAGCCTCAAATTCGATCTGGAGCTGGCCAAGAAGAATCTCAAGAAGGCCCAGGACGAAGCAGCTACCATGGGAGGTAATAATTCGTCGACTGTCCACCTTATGACTCTTTTTTAGTCTATTGAACCGAGTGACTCCACTCGAACAGATGCGCATAGTGAAAACCGTCAGCTCCAAGCTCGTCTGAAGAATGTTATTTCTTTAGAGAAAATGAAGCAGGCTCTGGAGAAGAAGGACCAAGACCTTGCCACAACTCAGAAGGAGGCACGAGAGAAAATGGCACTTGCCGATAAGAAGCTGGCCTCGTTCAACAAGTTGAAAGAGGAGAACTCTAAGTTGAAGACTGCTGTTACAGAAGCCAACCAGGAGGTCGCGAGGCTGAAGAAGGACAAGGAAAACTTGACTGATGAGGTTGGAAGTCTCAAGGCCAATAAGGGTGAACTGGAGGCTGATCTGGGATAGCTCACTGAGAAGCTGGTCTTGAAACTTGAAGGTATTTCCTTTTGTTCAACTGATTTGTCGATGTCGACTGACATTTCTTGTTAAACCATCGACTCACCGCTTTTCCGACTGTGTAGAACTTTGTCAAGACTTCGAAGCAGAGACTGGGCAGGTCGAGATAGGTCTTCACCCCATAAACTGTCCTGTCAAAGATGACGTTGCGATGAGCGTGCTGCGATTGGAGTCTCGTATGGACAGTGCTGTGGATTATCTCGCTCGTCTGAAGGTGGCAATGTCGTGGATCGACGCTGAACTCTGGCCTCAAATGGAACTCCCAAAGGATCTTGATAACCCACAAGTGTAGGGGATCGCAACAGTTTTCAATAAGTAAGAGTGTCGAACCCAACGAGGAGCTAAAGGTAGAACAAATATTCCCTCAAGTTCTATCGACCACCGATACAACTCTACGCACGCTTGATGTTCGCTTTACCTAGAACAAGTATGAAACTAGAAGTACTTTGTAGGTGTGATAGGATAGGTTTGAAAGATAATAAAGAGCACTTAAATAAAAGCTAGGGGTTGTTTAGATAAAGATGCAATAAAGTAAATATAGCGAGTTTGGAAAAGTGGTGGGAGGAGTTGTGAAATTGTCCCTAAGCAATTGACTACGTTACTAGACCGGTAATCACTATTGCAATTCTATTTGAGGGAGAGGCATAAGCTAACATACTTTATCTTCTTGGATCATATGCACTTATGATTGGAACTCTAGCAAGCATCCACAACTACTAAAGATCATTAAGGTAAAACCCAACCATAGCATTAAAGTATCAAGTCCCCTTTATCCCATACGCAAACAACCTACTTACTCGAGTCTGTGCTTCTGTCACTCACGCCACCCACCATAAGCAAATCATGAACATATTGCAAACCCTACAGCGGGAATCCCTCACACTTGCGTGACACGGAGAGCACCATAGGACAACACCAATAATAAAACATGCAACTCAAACCAATCATAGCCAATTCATCAACCACTGATAGGACAAAGAAAATCTACCCAGACATCATAGGATGGCAACACATCATTGGATAATAATATGAAGCATAAAGCACCATGTTCAAGTAGAGGGTATAGCGGGTTGCGGGAGAGTGGACCGCTGAATATAGATGGGGGAAGGTGATGGAGGTGTTGGTGAAAATGGCGGAGGTGTTGGTGAAGATCGCGGTGATGATGATGGCCTCCGGCAGCGCTCCGGGGCCACCGGAAGCAAGTGGTAGAGAGCCCCCCTTCTTCTTCTTCTTCCTTGACCTTCTCCCTAGATGGGAGAAGGGTTTCCCCTCTGGTCCTTGGTTCCCTTGGCTTGGGAGGGGCGAGAGCCCCTCCGAGATTGGATCTATCTCTCTGTCCCTCTTTGTTTCTGTGTTCTGGAATTCTGCCCTGGCACCGTTTCTTTTATATCTAGAGATCCGTAACTCCGATTGGATTGAAACCTTCACCCAGATCTTTTTTCCAAAAATTAGCTTTCTTGCGACCAAAGAAGGGCATCAACCGCCTTACGAGGGGCCTAGGAGGGTGGGGGCGCGCCCACCTGGAGTGGGCGTGGGCCCCTGTCTCGTGACCACCTCGGGCGCCGTCTCGCGTTGATTTTACTTCCCAAAAGTCACAAATATTCCAAAATAATTCTCTGTCCATTTTTACCCCGTTTGGACTCCATTTGATATGGGTTTTCTGCGAAACATAAAACATGCAACAGACAGGAACTGGCACTGGGCACTGGATCAATATGTTAGTCCCAAAAAATAGTATAAAGAGTTGCCAAAACTATATGAAAGTTGTAGAATATTGGCATGGAACAATAAAAAATTATAGATACGACGGAGACGTATCAGCATCCCCAAGCTTAATTCCTGCTCGTCCTCGAGTAGGTAAATGATAAAAAAGATAATTTTTGATGTGGAATGCTACCTAGCATAATCTTGATCATATGTCTAATCATGGCATGAATATTAAGACACGAGTGATTCAAAGCAATAGTCTATCATTTGACATAAAAATAATAATACTTAGGGCATCCCAACAAACAATCATGTCTTCCAAAATATCAATGCTTCTAGAACGTTATCCCTAAAAAATCATATAGTCTTGTATGCTCCCTTTTCTTAACACAAGGTACCCCTCATGCCTATCCCGGTGTCAGCCAAGCAATTGTTTCATACTTTAGTATTCTCAAACCTTTTCAACTCTCATGCAATACATGAGCGTGAGCCATGGATATAACACTATGGGTGGAATAGAATATGATGGTGGAGGCTATGTGGAGAAGACAAAAAGGGAGAAAGTCTCACATCGACGCAGCTAATCAACGGGCTATGGAGATGCCCATCAATTGATGTCAATGCGAGGAGTAGGGATTGCCATGCAACGGATGCACTAAGAGCTATAAGTGTATGAAAGCTCAAACTGAAAACTAAGTGGGTGTGCATCCAACTTGCTTGCTCATGAAGACCTAGGGCAGTTGAGGAAGCCCATCGTTGGAATATACAAGCCATGTTCTATAATGAAAATTCCCACTAGTATATGAAAGTGACAATATAGGAGACTCTCTATATGAAGGACATGGTGCTACTTTGAAGCACAAGTGTGGAAAAAGGATAGTAACATTGCCCCTTTTCTTTTCTTTTTTTTCTTTTTTTGGGTGGACTTCTTTGGCCCCCTTTTTTATTTAGGCTTCTTTGGCCTCTTTTTTTTATTTTTTTTATTTTTCTTTTTTTCATGGGGCAATGCACTATAATGATGATCATCACACTTTTATTTACTTACAACTCAATATTACAACTCGATACTAGAACAAAGATATGACTCTATATGAATGCTTCCGGCGGTGTACCGGGATGTGCAATGATCTAGCATAGCAATGACATCAAAAAACGGACAAGCCATGAAAACATCATGCTAGCTATCTTACGATCATGCAAAGCAATATGACAATGGATGCTCAAGTCATGTGTATGATGATGATGGAAGTTGCATGGCAATATATCTTGGAATGGCTATGGAAATGCCATGATGGTAGGTATGGTGGCTGTTTTGAGGAAGATATAAGGAGGCTTATGTGTGATAGAGCGTATCGTATCACGGTGTTTGGATGCACCAGCGAAGTTTGCACCAACTCTTGAGGTGAGAAGGGCAATGCACGGTACCGAAGAGGCTAGCAATGATGGAAGGGTGAGAGTGCATATAATCCATGGACTCAACATTAGTCATAAAGAACTCACATACTTATTGCAAAAATTTATTAGCCCTTGAAACAAAGTACTACGCGCATGCTTCTAGGGGGGAGGTTGGTAGGAGTTAACCATCGCGCGCCCCCGACCTTCACGCAAAGATAAACAATCAAAATACAATGTGCGCCAATTTGGTTACATAGTTAGTAGACCATACGTGCATGCTTCGGGAATCACAAACCTTAACACCAATATCCTTACTAAACACAACCATCTACTAGTACCTCCCACATATTATCACCTCTATATCGCAAAACTATTGCAAGGAATCAAACATATCATATTCAGTGATCCACAAGTTTATGTAGGATTTTATGACTAACCATGTGATTGACCAATTCCTGTCATCTCTCTAAATTGATATAAGTGAAGCAAGAGAGTTTAATTCTTTATACAAAAGATATGCCCACGCTCTAACAAATATAAGTGAAGCAAAAGAGCATTCTACAAATGGCGGTTTTCTATGTGAAGAGAAACAGGCAATCGAGACTTCAAATTATATAAGTGAAGCACATGAAGCATTCTATAAAGCCATACTCAAAAGATTTAAGTGAAGGGCAATGAGCATTCTATAAATCAACCAAGTACTATCTCATACCAGCATGGTGCATAAAAGAAAAGTGAAAACTAAATGCAAAAGACGCTCCAAGACCTGCACATATCGCATGAATGAAACGAATCCGAAAACATACCGATACTTGTTGAAGAAAGAGGGGATGCCTTCCGGGGCATCCCCAAGCTTAGGCGCTTGAGTCTCCTTGAATATTTACTTGGGGTGCCTCGGGAATCCCCAAGCTTGAGCTCTTGCCTCTCTTCCTTTTCCTCATATCGGGACATCCTCGATTAGACACTTCATCCACACAAAACTTCAACAGAAAACTCGGTAAGATCCGTTAGTATAATAAAGCAAATCACTACTCTAAGTACTGTTGCAAACCAATTCATATTTTTTTCATTGTATCTACTATAATATAACTTTTTCATGGCTTAAATCCACTGATATAAATTGATAGATTCATCAAAACAAGCAAACTATGCATCAAAAACAGAATCTGTCAAAAACAGAACAGTCTGTAGCAATCTGAACATTCACCATACTTCTGGTACCCCAACAATTCTACAAAAATTAGTAAAAATAAAAAATTTGTACAGAAAGACATTGCAAAAAGAATCAGAACCGTTTGACGTTCCAGTTAAAAATGTAAAATTGCGCACTACAGCCAAAGTTTCTGTCCTGCACCGTACAAACCAACAAGCATTGTAAACATCCTAAAGGCAAACCTTGGCACATTATTTTTTATAATACAATGGAATTATACAAGGGGATAATTATTTTTGATGAAAAGTTTCTATAATCAAGATTCACAAAGTTTCCGTGAGCATGAACAAAGTTCAAGGCTAGCTCCCACTTCAACAATGCTTGTCTTTCTCACTTTCACTTTCCTTTTTGAAAAGTTTTTAGGTTCCCCTCTTTATTTTTTTGTTTTTAGACTATATAAAAGCACTCAAAAGAAATAAATGAATCTCTAAAACTTCCGGGTTGTCTCCCTGGCAGCGCTTTCTTTAAAGCCATTAAGCTAGGCATATAGTGCTCAAGTAATGGATCCACCCGGATCCCAAGGTATATCAAAGCCAAGTTTAATTAACAATGATTTGTGATTTAGTACTGAGCACAAAGTAACATATATCATGCAAAAACGAAGTCTAACTCTCTTCCAATGCATCAGCATGTCATAAGAGAACAATTCATGCACACATAGTAAAGGCCAATGCATAGTATAACGTCAGGACCCCGACTCAATGCCACATCGATCTAGCATGTAACACCTCATATCACTTTGCGGCCTCACGCACGGTATCCCCACGGGTGTCGCCTTACCTTTGCCCGAGACTGTTTGCGCCTTTTGGCACACGTATATGATAGTGTCGCTAGCATCCATATGATAAGGAGCCCGGGCTGACATGGCTAGTCGTAAACCGAAAGTGGCACAAACTTACAGGGACAGGCATCCATGACCCAGCATCGAACGTGTCGGTCATCAGCGAGTGAATCCAGGCTGTAGCACTGGGCTAGCAGGACTCCGGTGAACCGGGCTGTAGCGGGCTAACAGGACTCCGGTATTCATCGTGTGACATTTCCCCGAAGGGACAGACACAGGAACAAAGAAGGACACATGCCGGCCAGCCTAAATGTTCCGGAGCAGTAGCAAGTTACCATGGCTCAGTGGAAGCACTAGGAGACATTTCCCGGTAAGAGAGGCTACTAAGGATAAACAACTAGATAGTCAGATCCCACACATACCAAGCATTTCAATAACATACACACAATATGCTCGATATGTGCAAATACAACATGGCATCACAACATGACTCTACAACTCAAGTATTTATTCAATAGGCTCCGAGGAGCGAGATATTACAAACATGGGTCTCACGACCCAACATTCAGAGCATACAAGTCAAAGCACATGCGGAAGCTTAACATGTCTGAGTACAGACATCTACAAATGAAAAAGGCTGAGAAGCCTGACTATCTACAAGATCTTGCCGAGGGCACAAGATCGTAGCTGAGGTAACAAGCTAAACGTCGAAGTCCACACGTCACTACTAGTGAGACTGAAGTCTCTCTGCAAAAACATAAAATAGGCAAACGTGAGTACAAATGTACCCAGCAAGACTTACATCAGAACTATCTACATATGCATCATTATCAACAAAGGGGGTAGTGGAGTTTGACTGCAGCAAGCCAGCTTTGACTCAGTGGCTAACCTGAACTACGACTGCAAGTAACTCTTTTGAGGTGGCGCACATGAGTCCACATATTCACCATATCAATACCACTATGGACCCGCTACCGTCTCCCTACGAGAACGCCATCCATAGCACTCACGCTTATCTTGCGCATTTTAGAGTATCCAATTTCACTTGTCTATGAACTGTACAGGCAACCCAGAAGTCCTTTACCATGGACACGGCTATTCGAATAGATCATATTAACCCTGCAGGGGTGTACTTCTTCACACACGCTCTCGCCACTTACCGCCATGTACACCTCGTGTATCTCGGCAACCTTCAAGCGGAAGCCTGGCGAGGGAGTCGGCCACGACCTGACTAACCACGCAAGTCTCTAGTCCAGGTTTATCGCCTATTCGGGTTCCATCCGCAAGGAGATCCGGCCGGGGTGTCGCTCACGACCCCAAACGATGTGTGCAGGGTTCCCAAGCCCACCATCCGGGTGCCACTTGGTACATCGGGCCACTGTGCCTAGTCTGTCCCAAGCCCACCTATACCGGGTGCCACTTGGTAGACTACTAACACTACCTACAAACGCCAGAAACTAGTTGCAACTCCTGGACAGAGATCAGGTTGATTAATAAGTCGAGAGGGGCACTTAAGCATTCCAATGTGTGGTAGTAGTTGTTCATGGATCACAAACACCGAACTCAGTTCCTGAGGACGGTTTCAATGAGACAACCCACCATGTACTCCTACATGGCCTCTCACCGCTACCTTTACCAAATCGTGTTCACACACTTAGCTCACACACAATAGGACATGTTCACACACCTCCAATTCATCCCCGATGAATCAGACCTGACACAACTCTAAGCAATAGCAGGCATGACAAACAAGCATGAATGAGTAGGCACATCAGAGCTCAAACAAATCCTACTCATGCTAGTGGGTTTCATCTATTTACTGTGGCAATGACAGGTCATGCAGAGGATAAGGGGTTCAACTACCGCAGCATGTAACAGTTGAATCATTGTTTTCCTAATGCAGTAAAAGAGAGCAGGAGCGAGAGAGTGGGATTGTATCGGAATGAACAAGGGGGTTTTGCTTGCCTGGCACTTCTGAAGATAATATAGCTCTTCATCGGTGTCATCGAACTCATCGTCGGTACGTCGTCTACTGAGAGGGGACAAACACCGACAAACAAGGAAGAACACAATCAATGCAATGCACAATATGATGCATGATCATGACATGGCAATATGCTGTGTTTTGAGATAATGCAACTAGCAACAGGTTAAATGAAGTTGGTTTGAATCAAAGATTCAAATTCAAACTCCATATGTGATGGTTTAAATGCCCTTAATATGATTTGCCCTATTCAGCAACTATAACTTGTTCTAACATGCATGAAAATGGTACAGATGGATAGGTTGGATTTTTCTGACCATTTTTCATATATAAATTATTTCATTTGGAGTTACGGTTGAATTTCTATGATTTTTAGAAGTTTATACTATTTCCTGGAATTTCCTGGTTATTTTAAATTAGACTTAAACCAGAAAATAGTTTACTGCACCAGCATGACATCATGCTGACGTCAGCAGGTCAATGGGCGGCCCAGGTCAAACTGACCAGTGGGCCCGCGTGTCAGTTACTAACCTAACTAACTGGGTTAGTTAGTGTTTTAATTTAAGCTAACCTGGATTAATTAGGTGGGCTGGTCCCACATGTCATAGACTCAGGGGAGGTCAAATCCCCTGGTCAACCAGGGCTAAACCACCGGCGTTTAGCCGCCGGCGGCAGCTGACGCGGCGGGGCACTCGGGAACGGGCTGTGGTGCCCCGTTCGCAGCGTGGCTGGGCTCGTTCGAGAGCCCAGACCAACGCGCGTCGGGCGGTGGCGCTAGTCGGGCCTGGGGTGGCCGGAGACGACGGCGAGGAGCTCGACTGCGGCGGCCGGAGCTCGGGCGTGAGCGCGGGCAGTGCTGCGGTGCACGAGCAAGCAAGCTGAGCCGCTAGCGGGGGCATACGCGATGCGATGAGTGGGTTGGACGCGCCGGGCGGACCATTTGATCGCCGGAGTCGCGTCGGCGGTGAGCGCAGGCGGCGGCGGGTTTGTGCGCGGGCGATCGGGTGGCTACGATGGTCTACGAGGAAGAAACGAGGGATGGCCGGGTTCAGAGTCTCACGGTGAGTCGGACGAGCAGGTCGGCGAGCTCGGAGACGGTCCGGAGCAGTTGGGGCAGCGAGGGGGATCTCCGGCGACCCAAGGAGGAAGAAGATGAAGCAGCCGGCGATGTAGGCCGTCCCAGCACTCGGGGCCAGGGTGGGGCGAGGCAGCGGACGATGGCGGAGCTTGCAGACAAGGTGGGGAGTTGAGGGGAGCACGGTGGCCGTGGTTACGTCGGTGGTGCGGCTGTGGCTGCGCTCGGTGGAGAGATCAGGGGAGGGGGAGGGCGCTCGAGGGAGAGAGTGAGAGGGGCTCTAGAGGGTTTGTGGCATCGCGGTGGCGTGAGGGGAAGGCTCGGGAATGCCTCTGTGGAAGCAGGAGGTGGAGGCCTCCCAGCGAGCGCGTGCGTCATCGCCTCTGCCTACTGGCAGAGGTTGAAGATGGCACGGCTGCCTGGTGGGCTCGGCTGCCTAATGGGCCAGCTACAGGTAAGGCCAGGTAAGTGGCCCAGGTACTCTCTCTCTCTCTCTAATTTCTACTTTTGTTCTGTTTTCTAATTTGCAAGTTTGTTTTTGATTTAGTAAAACACCAAATCACTTCTATAAATCCTGAAATTAATTATGGGCAATTACTGAATTATCTCAGAGGCCCATAGCTATCTTCAGAATTGTTGGAGCATTTAATAATATTTATAGCAATTAAATGCTCCAATTCAAATACTTTATGACTTCATTTCAAAAATCCAAAGTGACCTAGGAAAATGTGCACCATTTTTGGCAGAGGTTCTATACCAATTCAAAAATGATGAACTTTTCCAAAGGAATTTTGGGTTCATTGAATATGATTTTTTTATTTGAACGTAGTTGGATTCATCTGTGCTAGGGTTTCAACAATCCCCATTTCAAATTCAAATAAAATTAGACATGATGCATGGATGCAATGCCACTAATTACAAACAAATATTCTAGGGCTGTGACAGCTCACCCCCACTAAACAAGAATCTCGTCCCGAGATTCAAGACGTGAGGTAAGAAGACAGAGGGGACACAAAGCTAGCACAATCTCCCCGATCCAGGTTGCACTTCATAAGAACGTTGATTTGATCATCCTGTTTGTCTCGACGTCTTGCTCTGTGAACTCCATCCAACATGACAACGAGAAGAAAGGGAAAACTCTATAAGAATCGATCTTCTCAAGATCAAGCAACTCAGGATCAATTCACGGAGTGAGACATAGGAACATCTCTCGGGCTGAGACACAAAACACACATCGAGAGAGAAGGAAAGAACCAGATGACGAGGGTTCAAGTTGGTAGGCAACGATTTCACGCTTGAGTAAGATGGTGCATGGCTTCAAGGTAGCGATGAAATAATTGCCATGATTCCATAACGGGGCACCTTAGGGAAGGTGACTCATAGAATTATTCCCTTAAGTGGCAAAAAGAATTACTTTTGATTCCTAGATCATTGAAACCCTTCATACCAGCCTAAGGCAATTTACAACTGATCGTTTAGCGGAGTGCGAAGGAATGACATGCCAGACTAGAATGGATGATGTGGATTACCTTGTTGAAAACAACACAAGGGATGATTTTAGTAGCTGGGGAGAAGCTCAACTGTAGAGAGTGAGTCCAGTGTTGAAAACTTATAGCATAACCAAGGAAACTGAGAGCAATCCCAGTTAGTGTCGATGATAACACCTAGTGTTTGTGCGTGCTCTCAAGAACTTGAGCATTTCCATATTCATCAAGGTTTTACCAATATCCGTGTCAAGGAACCTGACAACACAACGTACTACATGATGGACACCGGTGGAAGATGCAGATGCAAAGGAAGATAACACCTTCTCAGATTTCACCTTGGCGGGGCCAAGGGGAAAAAATCTGGATGATCGACCGAGAGACATTTAGCACTCCGCTTCTAATGTTCTCCTTGATGTGCTAGTGTATCCCATTCATTAAAATGGTTTGATACGTAGAACATCAAGTAAAGGTCGGACTTCGGGAGCACAAGAATCCATAAGGAATAACTACGGAAGTAGTATCCTACGAAATCCTTATGGGGAGGTGGCCAACTTTCTCAATTAAATTGTACTACAATAATAGATCTTCCGGCTGGTGTGTTGGCCATGACATCCACTTTACCAGTTACAGAGAGACCAGAATTGTAGTTCTTGGGAAAACGTTCCAACCATCACATCTGCCTGAGATTCAGATCTGGTTGGTGTCAGAACAATCCAGACTCATCGAGTCTACAAGGAAAAATGGAAGTTTGCAACACAAATCGACGAGATGACGTTGCGAGATTCTCGGGAAATGAACTGCGATAGCAAGGTCCAAAACACGAGCTGGTTCTGCTACAAACATGTGAACACATTGTCCCAGACAAACATGACCACATGGTAGTCTTACAACAAAACACTACCAAGTCCTAGTAGGGAACCATCATCGAGGATATCGAAGTCTTGTGCACTTAAATTAGACTTCTTTACCCAGAACAAGTCAATCAGTGGCTTGGTGTGCTGGGAAACACCTATGGAATGGAGGCGGCCAACCTATCAAACCATAGAGCACTTCGCACGTGCATGACTAACTTGGGATGATTCCGGAGGAGGAAAAAACAAGCTTTCCTGAATTCACGGCGGCAACTTACATCAAATGCACGTGAATTAGGAAAAGTCACTTCTTTCATCCGAACATATACTTCATGAACGGGGCATGAAAAAAAATGCTTACACAAGTTTCCAACACTAGCTTAATGTTCAACAAAATCATGGAGGAGATAAGGATGTTGTCGATGGGCTCAACAACAATTCATCCAGATTCCCATGGAGATGGAATTCCATAACTATGTGAACAAGGTGATAGTATTGGTCAGACCCAAAAGATATAATGGTGTATGCTCGAGGAAAATCCACGAGTAAGACAACATTACGAACATCGTTGGTTCTGATTTGATTTGATGATAGCCCATACTCAAATCAAAGGTTTGGGGTAAGACAATAGATCCAACAATTGACCACGAGGATCAATCAATGAAGATATCATCTTTCTTCAACACACACATACACACACACACACAAAGATATCCCTTTGGAATGAACTGAGTCGGACAAGCTTTCATCTTCCAACTCTCCAAGTTGTTGTTTAGCTTGACCAACCAGCTCAGGGGTATGCAACACAGATTCTTGGAGAATGGTTGGTTTACAAGAAACCAACTTGATCACGAACTCAACATAGCGGTCAGGCGACATCCTGGTGATACTTCCGTGAAGATATCCGAAAAATAACGAACCACCGATATGTTACTAAGCTCGGGAGCAATCTTGCTTTTCAGGGCAAGACGATGTGATCACAAGAGTGAGGGATTGACTCAATCCTAACTCATTGATCGGAGAGTGCACCGGAAATAAGGACTAGGTAGCACGATTAGCCTTAGGGTGATGATTCAATAACCAGCATGCTAAGAATGAGATTATTGTCCATTTACTACCAAGCAACATGGTTGCTAGGATTGTTGATTTCACACATCATAGTTCACCTGTCGGCGTTCCGGTTGCAACAACACGGGAACCGAGAAATGAAAAATGTTGGCGAGAAGTATCACTGTGTCAATAATTCACAAGAGCTGGTGCAATTCTCATGAAACTCCTGACATAAAGGGAGTAATACTCCAGGGTAGAACAGAATCAAAAGCTGGATTGGCATTTTGATCTGTGGAATACAACTACTGTGACCCAATCCCGGATATGGAAGAGGTACTGGAGTTTGTTTCTCCTAGTCATCCTGAATAGAATGGCTTGACGGACCACAAGAATAATAAGCATCGATAACACGAATGCACAATTACTTCTGACTATCAATTGATAGACGAAGATTGGAATACGACTGAAGAGGGACAACTCAAAGGAACATATATCTTTCTGAGTTGTGGATGCATAGATTAGTATGTCGAGCAAAGCTCAACATTTCTTCCGGATAAACCATGCAGAAGGTAGAACTGGCAGATACACAATATAGAATGGAGAACTCATCAAGAGCACTCTGGTTGTGATCTCTTGGTTCAAGGAACTTCCGCCATAAGCAGTTCATGGTATTTGGAAGAAGGAAATACCACGGACCTCAAGGACTATCACAAAGGTTACTAATATCCTAAAGGAACTAGCAAACACTATCAACATGAGGTAAGTAGGGTGAATCTCGGGTTCAAAACCCTAGGAATAGAATACCTACTAACTAAATTACATCACGGGATGCTTCCAAGGATGACGGCCAGAATGATCACACTGGGAACACAAAACATGGCTAGATTACTAGGTGATACTCTAGACATCTAGGGTCATAATAATAGCTCCAACATGTACGTCGAGGCAATAGAGTACCTCAACTCACCGTTTAGTGTGGTTAATCTGGCCCAAAGGGACATCAAAACGGGAGGAAAGGATTTGCAAATGCACCAGACTATTTAGAAACCTGGGATGACTTAGATAACATAACGGCTGTAAATGCTCAAAAAGATTTGAGACATGCTACAAAAATGGTGGCATAGCCACTCAGAAGCACAATATCAAGGTTTTGAGATCAACAGTTAACATACGGAAGTAGTAGGAACTGAACTGAAGCTTAAATCCATCAATCCTATAAGTCTATGGATTAGTAACATGTGATCCTGATAGAAAGAAGAGAAGGCCTAGTTCCTTAACCCCGGAGGAAACATAAGATGACTCGGATCAGAGGGCATGAGGTATAAGGAGTAAAAAGAGCCTTACGTTCCATCCCACAATCAATTCCTTTACATATAACTAAAGCATTTCTAGACTCAACTTCGACCAGTTTGGCTTGGTAATCCTACAGGCAGTCAAGCTCTGATACCAAAACTGTCAGGACCCCGACTCAATGCCACATCGATCTAGCATGTAACACCTCATATCACTTTGCGGCCTCACGCACGGTATCCCCATGGGTGTCGCCTTACCTTTGCCCGGGACCGTTTGCGCCTTTTGGCACACGTATATGATAGTGTCGCTAGCATCCATATGATAAGGAGCCCGGGCTGACATGGCTAGTCGTAAACCGAAAGTGGAACAAACTTACAGGGACAGGCATCCATGACCCAGCATCGAACGTGTCGGTCATCAGCGAGTGAATCCAGGCTGTAGCACTGGGCTAGCAGGACTCCGGTGAACCGGGCTGTAGCGGGCTAACAGGACTCCGGTATTCATCGTGTGACATTTCCCCGAAGGGACAGACACAGGAACAAAGAAGGACACATGCCGGCCAGCCTAAATGTTCCGGAGCAGTAGCAAGTTACCATGGCTCAGTGGAAGCACTAGGAGACATTTCCCGGTAAGAGAGGCTACTAAGGATAAACAACTAGATAGTCAGATCCCACACATACCAAGCATTTCAATAACATACACACAATATGCTCGATATGTGCAAATACAACATGGCATCACAACATGACTCTACAACTCAAGTATTTATTCAATAGGCTCCGAGGAGCGAGATATTACAAACATGGGTCTCACGACCCGACATTCAGAGCATACAAGTCAAAGCACATGCGGAAGCTTAACATGTCTGAGTACAGACATCTACAAATGAAAAAGGCTGAGAAGCCTGACTATCTACAAGATCTTGCCGAGGGCACAAGATCGTAGCTGAGGTAACAAGCTAAACGTCGAAGTCCACACGTCACTACTAGTGAGACTGAAGTCTCTCTGCAAAAACATAAAATAGGCAAACGTGAGTACAAATGTACCCAGCAAGACTTACATCAGAACTATCTACATATGCATCATTATCAACAAAGGGGGTAGTGGAGTTTGACTGCAGCAAGCCAGCTTTGACTTAGTGGCTAACCTGAACTACGACTGCAAGTAACTCTTTTGAGGTGGCGCACACGAGTCCACATATTCACCATATCAATACCACTATGGATCCGCTCCCGTCTCCCTACGAGAACGCCATCCATAGCACTCACGCTTATCTTGCGCATTTTAGAGTATCCAATTTCACTTGTCTATGAACTGTACAGGCAACCCAGAAGTCCTTTACCATGGACACGGCTATTCGAATAGATCATATTAACCCTGCAGGGGTGTACTTCTTCACACACGCTCTCGCCACTTACCGCCATGTACACCTCGTGTATCTCGGCAACCTTCAAGCGGAAGCCTGGCGAGGGAGTCGGCCACGACCTGACTAACCACGCAAGTCTCTAGTCCAGGTTTATCGCCTATTCGGGTTCCATCCGCAAGGAGATCCGGCCGGGGTGTCGCTCACGACCCCAAACGATGTGTGCAGGGTTCCCAAGCCCACCATCCGGGTGCCACTTGGTACACCGGGCCACTGTGCCTAGTCTGTCCCAAGCCCACCTATACCGGGTGCCACTTGGTAGACTACTAACACTACCTACAAACGCCAGAAACTAGTTGCAACTCCTGGACAGAGATCAGGTTGATTAATAAGTCGAGAGGGGCACTTAAGCATTCCAATGTGTGGTAGTAGCTGTTCATGGATCACAAACACCGAACTCAGTTCCTGAGGACGGTTTCAATGAGACAACCCACCATGTACTCCTACATGGCCTCTCACCGCTACCTTTACCAAATCGTGTTCACACACTTAGCTCACACACAGTAGGACATGTTCACACACCTCCAATTCATCCCCGATGAATCAGACCTGACACAACTCTAAGCAATAGCAGGCATGACAAACAAGCATGAATGAGTAGGCACATCAGAGCTCAAACAAATCCTACTCATGCTAGTGGGTTTCATCTATTTACTGTGGCAATGACAGGTCATGCAGAGGATAAGGGGTTCAACTACCGCAACATGTAACAGTTGAATCGTTGTTGTCCTAATGCAGTAAAAGAGAGCAGGAGCGAGAGAGTGGGATTGTATTGGAATGAACAAGGGGGTTTTGCTTGCCTGGCACTTCTGAAGATAATATAGCTCTTCATCGGTGTCATCGAACTCATCGTCGGTACGTCGTCTACTGAGAGGGGACAAACACCGACAAACAAGGAAGAACACAATCAATGCGATGCACAATATGATGCATGATCATGGCATGGCACTATGCTGTGTTTTGAGATAATGCAACTAGCAACAGGTTAAATGAAGTTGGTTTGAATCAAAGATTCAAATTCAAACTCCATATGTGATGGTTTAAATGCCCTTAATATGATTTGCCCTATTCAGCAACTATAACTTGTTCTAACATGCATGAAAATGGTACATATGGATAGGTTGGATTTTTCTGACCATTTTTCATATATAAATTATTTCATTTGGAGTTACGGTTGAATTTCTATGATTTTTAGAAGTTTATACTATTTCGTGGAATTTCCTGGTTATTTTAAATTAGACTTAAACCAGAAAATAGTTTACTGCGCCAGCATGACATCATGCTGACGTCAGCAGGTCAACGGGCGGCCCTGGTCAAACTGACCAGTGGGCCCGCGTGTCAGTTACTAACCTAACTAACTGGGTTAGTTAGCGTTTTAACTTAAGCTAACCTGGATTAATTAGGCGGGCTGGTCCCACATGTCATAGACTCAGGGGAGGTCAAATCCCCTGGTCAACCGGGGCTAAACCACCGGTGTTTAGCCGCCAGCGGCAGCTGACGCGGCGGGGCACTCGGGAACGGGCTGTGGTGCCCCGTTCGCAGCGTGGCTGGGCTCGTTCGAGAGCCCAGACCAACGCGCATCGGGCGGTGGCGCTAGTCGGGCCTGGGGTGGCCGGAGATGACGGCGAGGAGCTCGATCGCGGCGGCCGGAGCTCAGGCGTGAGCGCGGGCAGTGCTACGATGCACGAGCAAGCAAGCTGAGCCGCTAGCGGGGGCCTACGTGATGCGATGAGTGGGTTGGACGCGCCGGGCGGACCATTTGATCGCCGGAGTAGCGTCAGCGGTGAGCGCAGGCGGCGGTGGGTTTGCGCGCGGGCGATCCGGTGGCTACATCGGTCTACGAGGAAGAAACGAGGGATGGCCTGGTTCAGAGTCTCACGGTGAGTCGGACGAGCAGGTCGGCGAGCTCAGAGACGGTCCGGAGCAGTTGGGGTGGCGAGGGGGATCTCCGGCGACCCGAGGAGGAAGAAGATGAAGCAGCCGGCGATGCAGGCCATCCTAGCGCTCGGGGCCAGGGTGGGGCGAGGCAGCGGATGATGGCGGAGCTTGCAGACGAGGTGGGGAGTTGAGGGGAGCACGGTGGCCGTGGTTACGTCGGTGGTGCGGCTGCGGCTGCGCTCGGTGGAGAGAGCAGGGGAGGGGGAGGGCGCTCGAGGGAGAGAGTGAGAGGGGCTCCAGAGGGTTCGTGGCATCGCGGTGGCGCGAGGGGAAGGCTCGGGAATGCCTCTGTGGAAGCAGGAGGTGGAGGCCTCCCAGCGAGCGCGTGCGTCATCGCCTCTGCCTACTGGCAGAGGTTGAAGATGGCACGGCTGCCTGGTGGGATGGGCTGCCTAATGGGCCGGCTATAGGTAAGGCCAGGTAAGTGGCCCAGGTACTCTCTCTCTCTCTCTAATTTCTACTTTTGTTCTGTTTTCTAATTTGCAAGTTTGTTTTTGATTTAGTAAAACACCAAATCACTTCTATAAATCCTGAAATTAATTATTGTCAATTACTGAATTATCTCAGAGGCCCTTAGCTATCTTCAGAATTGTTGGAGCATTTAATAATATTTATAGCAATTAAATGCTCCAATTCAAATACTTTATGACTTCATTTCAAAAATCCAAAGTGACCTAGGAAAATGTGCACCATTTTTGGCAGAGGTTCTATACCAATTCAAAAATGATGAACTTTTCCAAAGGAATTTTGGGTTCATTGAAAATGATTTTTTTATTTGAACGTAGTTGGATTCATCTGTGCTAGGGTTTCAACAATCCCCATTTCAAATTCAAATAAAATTAGACATGATGCATGGATGCAATGCCACTAATTACAAACAAATATTCTAGGGCTGTGACATATAAGCAGTTTCTTGCAATTTTATCATATTGGAAACATAGAGAGTTGGAGATATAGTTCCTCTCTCATAATAATTGCAAGTAGGAGCAGCAAGTACATGCATATTATATCTATCAAAATCATCATGTGCAGCGGTAAAAGGCAACCCATCAATATAATCCTTAATAAGCACAAACTCCTCCGATATAGTGTAGTTTGGAGAATTCAAAAAGGTAATAGGACTATCATGCGTGGGTGCAATAGCAACAATTTCATGTTTAACATAAGGAACTATAGCAAGTTCATCTTCATAAGCATAATTCATATTGGCATCTTTGTCACAAGCATAGCAAGCATCATCAAAAAGGGATATTTCAAGAGAATCAACGGGATCATAGCAATCATCATAGCAATCATCCTTCGGTAAGCACGAAGGGGAATTAAACAATGTATGAGTTGAAGAGTTACTCTCATTAGAAGGTGGGCATGGGTAGCTAATCCGCTCTTCCTCCTTTTGTTCTTCGCTCTCCTCATCATCTTTTTCATCCAATGAGCTCACAGTTTCATCAATTTCTTCTTCCATAGCTTCCTGCAAAATATTAGTCTCTTCTTGTACAGCGGAGAATTTCTCAATATATGGTTTAACATAGGCATTAGAAGCATAATTATCATAACAATATTCAAGTATGGTAAAATTTTCAGATTTGTAAACTGAATCATCAAAATCGTCAAACGCTTTAAACATAGATTCAATCTCATAAGCACCCATAAAAGCAACAAATTCTTCTATTTGTTCCACATCATAGTAGTCATAGATACCATTAGCATAAGAAGCCAAGGTTTTATTATCATTGAATTTGCATGAAAAGGGAAGGTGTGGAGCCTTCATCCTAGAACAACAAGTATAATCATGTATCAAGCATAGTTGACGAGCATACCAACGTAATATATGAATTTGATCGCATAATAGTTTCCCTTTTTGTGTCAAGCGATAATCCCTAAAGTATTCACATTGATCCAACATGTCTCCCATAACATAATTGAATGGGGTTTTCTCAGGATTATCAAAGTAGTACATAATATCTTTCACATAACCAGCATCGAGGGTTTTAGGAGGTTCCCCATCTCCATGAGTAGCAAGTACACCTAATTTTTTTGATATTTCATGTTCCATATCCATAACTAAAGATAGAGAACAACTAAGAACAGCAAATAAAAATTACTTAGTGATAAAGCAAACAAGCACACACACGAGAATATTCACCCCACGCTATGACTCCCCGGCAACAGCGTCAGGAAAAGGTCTTGATAACCCACAAGTGTAGGGGATCGCAACAGTTTTCGATAAGTAAGAGTGTCAAACCCAACGAGGAGCTAAAGGTAGAACAAATATTCCTTCAAGTTCTATCGACCACCGATACAACTCTATGCACGCTTGACATTCGCTTTACCTAGAACAAGTATGAAACTAGAAGTACTTTGTAGGTGTGATAGGATAGGTTTGCAAGATAATAAAGAGCAAGTAAATAAAAGCTAGGGGCTGTTTAGATAAATATGCAATAAAGTAAATATAGCGAGTGTGGAAAAGTGATGGTAGTAGTTGTGAAATTGTCCCTAAGCAATTAACTACGTTACTAGACAGGTAATCACTATTGCAATTCTATTTGAGGGAGAGGCATAAGTTAACATACTTTCTCTTCTTGGATCATATGCACTTATGTTTGGAACTCTAGCAAGCATCCGCAACTACTAAACATCATTAAGGTAAAACCCAACCATAGCATTAAAGTATCAAGTCCCCTTTATCCCATACACAAACAACCTACTTACTCGGGTCTGTGCTTCTGTCACTCACGCCACCCACCATAAGCAAATCATGAACATATTGCAAACCCTACAACGGGAATCCCTCACTCTTGCGCGACATAGAGAGCACCATAGGACAGCACCAATAATAAAACATGCAACTCAAACCAATCATAGCAATTCATCAATCACTGATAGGACAACGATAATCTACTCAGACATCATAGGTTGGCAACAAATCATTGGATAATACTATGAAACATAAAGCACCATGTTCAAGTAGAGGGTACAACGGGTTGCGGGAGAGTGGACCGCTGAATATAGATGGGGGAAGGTGATGGAGGTGTTGGTGAAGATGGCGGAGGTGTTGGTGAAGATCGCGGTGATGATGATGGCCTCCGGCAGCGCTCCGGCGCCACCGGAAGCAAGGGGGAGAGAGCCCCCCTTCTTCTTCTTCCTTGACCTTCTCCCTAGATGGGAGAAGGATTTCCCCTCTGTTCCTTGGCTCCCATGGCTTGGGAGGGGCGAGAGCCCCTCCGAGATTGGATCTATCTCTCTGTCCCTCTCTATTCCTGCATTCTGGAATTCTGCGCTGGCACCATTTCTTTTATATCCGGAGATCCGTAACTCCGATTGAATTGAAACCTTCGCCCAGATATTTTTCCAAAAATTAGCTTTCTTGCGGCCAAACAAGGGCATCAACCGACTTACGAGGGGCCCAGGAGGGTGGGGGCGCGCCCACCTGGAGTGGCCGTGGGCCCCTGTCTTGTGGCCACCTCGGGCACCGTCTCGCGTTGATTTTATTTCCCAAAAATCACAACTATTCCAAAATAATTCTCTATCCATTTTTATCCCGTTTGGACTCCGTTTGATATGGGGTTTCTGTGAAACATAAAACATGCAACAGACAAGAACTGACACTGGGCACTGGATCAATATGTTAGTCCCAAAAAATAGTAGAAAAAGTTGCCAAAAGTATAACAATAACAAATTATAGATACGATGGAGACGTATCAGATCTCGAGTCTCTGATGACTCGACTGAACCAAGTCCCTGGCCGAGTGCAGGAGTGGAAGAAATTGTCTCCTTGCTGTGGCACCGATGTTGCTCTATCGTTGGTCCGAGTCCACTGCAAGGATGTCAGGGAAGACAAGCTGGCAGCTCTCAAGGTTGCCAATACTAAGAAGCTCAGCTTCCAGTCCTTCATGGACACCGTCCTTGACGCCTCCACTCGTATCGCAAACAGCATCGACCTTGACAACTTCGTCGGGCCAGCAAGTCCTCCTCCTGCCGAGTGAACAAACATTATGCTCCACCTTTATTTGCCTCAGAATGCCGAGTGGTTAAGTAACCGTTAAACTCTTTCAGGCCTGATGCCTGAGTACTTCTGCCCGTTGTGGTTTTGAACTTTTGCGGGATTTATCTGAACTTGGTTTTCTTTGAATATGATGGCTTTGCCTTTATCGCTTTTGAATGTCTTTCAATTCTGAGTGAAACTTGACCTTTTCACCTTTCGTCGAGTGGCTCTGACGATGTGTTCAATCGACACCTCGTCGTCCTTGCGGATCGGGATGGAGCGTACGTTGTACTTGTGATGCAGCTCTGACGTTGTGTTCAGTCGACACCTCGTCGTCCTTGCAGATCAAGATGGAGCGTACGCAGCTCTGATGTTGTGTTCAGTCGACACCTCGTCGTCCTTGTGGATTGAGATGGAGCGTACGTTGTACTTGTGACGTAGCTCAGAGGATCTCTGTGACTTAGGCGAGTACGGGGTCGCAGCTAAGCTCCCGAGTGGGAGGACGACACTCTCCACTCGGAGTGTTTTTAACTTAGCAGAGTACGGGGTCGCGGCTAAGCCCCCGAGTGGGAGGACTCCTCTCCACTCGGAGTGTTTTTAACTTAGGCGAGTACGGGGTCGCAGCTAAGCCCCTGAGTGGGAGGATTGCTCTCCACTCAGAATGTTTTTAACTTAGGTGAGTACGGGGTCGTGGCTAAGCCTCTGAGTGGGAGGACTGCTCTCCATTCGGAGTGTTTTTAACTTAGGCGAGTACGGGGTCGCAGCTAAGCCCCCGAGTGGGAGGATTGTTCTCCACTCGGAGTGTTTTTAACTTAGGCGAGTATGGGGTCGCGGCTAAGCCCCCCGAGTGGGAGGATTGTTCTCCTCGGAGTGTTTCTTAACTTATGCGAGTACGAGGTCGCTGCTAAGCCCCCGAGTGGGAGGATTGCTCTCCACTCGGAATGTTTTTTAACTTAAGCGAGTACGGGGTCGCTGCTAAGCCCCTGAGTGGGAGGATTGCTCTCCACTTGGAGTGTTTTTTAACTTAGGCGAGTACGGGGTCGCGGCTAAGCCCCCCGAGTGGGTGGATTGCTGTCCACTCGGAGTGTTTTTTAACTTAGGTGAGTACGGGGTCGCTGCTAAGCCCCCGAGTGGGAGGATTGCTCTCCACGCGGAATGTTTTTTAACTTAGGCGAGTATGGGGTCGCTGCTAAGCCCCCGAGTGGGAGGATTGCTCTCCACTCAGAGTGTTTTTAATTTAGGCGAGTATGGGGTCGCTGCTAAGCTCCCAAGTGGTAGGATTGCTCTCCACTCGGAATGTTTTTTAACTTAGGCGAGTACGGGGTCGCTGCTAAGCCCACGAGTGGGAGGATTGCTCTCCACTCGGAGTGTTTTAACTTAGGCGAGTACGGGTTGCAGCTAAGCCTCCAAGTGGGAGGATTGCTCTCCACTCAGAATGTTTTTTAACTTAGGCGAATCAGGTTCACGGCTAAGACACCCACCGGGGGATTCAGACACAAATGATTACGGGAAATCAATCATTAAGATACTGCAAAAATCTTGTCTTTGGTAAGCAAACTGAAGGACTTCTTATTACAACTCGTCGATCAAAGTGATTTCAGGTATAGAAAGGGCGAAGCAGCTCTGCGTTCCATGCGCGAGGCTCGTCCATATTCTTGGCTACGTTGTAGATGTGGTACGCTCCGTTGTGAAGCACCTTGGTGATGATGAAGGGACCTTCCCAGGCCGGAGCAAGCTTGTGAGGTCATTTCTGATCCACTCGAAGCACAAGGTCTCCTTCCTGGAATGCTCGACCTCTGACATTATGGGCATGGAATCGACGCAGAACTTGCTGATAGATGGTCGACCGAATCAGAGTCATCTCGCGTTCCTCTTCTAGGAGATCAACTGCGTCTTTGCATGCCTATTCTTCTTCAGCTTTTGAGAAGATCTCCACCCGGGGAGCATTGTGCAGCAAGTCACTCGGAAGCACAGCCTCGGCGCCGTACACTAGGAAGAAAGGGGTTCGGTCAGTCGACCGGTTCGGCGACATTTTCAGCCCACATAGGACGGATGGTAACTCAGTCACCCAAGCTCCAGCAACGTGCTTGAGGTCGTGCATCAGTCAGGGTTTTAACCCTTGAAGGATCAAACCATTCGCCCTTTTTGCTTGCCCATTCGACTGCTGATGTGCAACAGACGCATAGTCGACCCGAGTGCCTTGGGATGCACAGAATGCCTTGAACTCATCAGAATCAAAATTGGAGCCGTTATCTGTGATAATGCTGTGAGGAACTCCATATCTGAATATCAACTCCTTGATGAAACTGACGACAATGCTTGAGTCAAGGTTTTTGATGGGCTTGGCTTCGATCCACTTAGTGAACTTGTCGACTGCTACAAGCAAATGAGTGAAACCACTTCTGCCGGTCTTGAAGGGTCCAACCATATCCAAACCCCAGACTGCAAACGGCCAGACGAGTGGAATAGTCTTCAAGGCAGACGCAGGCTTGTGAGACATGTTGGAGTAGAACTGGCAACCTGCGCACTTGTCGACTATATCTTTTGCCATCTCATTTGCCCGAGGCCAATAGAACCCCGCTCGGTATGCTTTGGCCACGATGGTCCGAGAGGACGCATGGTGACCATAGGTCCCCGAGTGGATATCGTTTAGGATCATTCGACCTTATTCCGGGGTGATGCAGCGTTGAGCCACTCCCGTGACACTTTCTTTGTAAAGTTGTCCTTTTATCACGGTGAAAGCTTTCGATCGACGGACTATCTGGCGAGCCTCATCCTCATCCTTTGGGAGCTCCTGCCTGAGTATGTACGTGATGTACGGTACCATCCAATCGGGCGTGATCACCAAGACTTCCATGATCAAGTCGACCATAGTTGGAACCTCGATCTCAGTCGGATCGGTTGAACTTATAAGTTGCGGGGGCTCTTCCTTGAAGGGATGTTCTTGTACTGACAGGTATGGAGATGCTACAAGAACACATTGCTGGGGATAGGCTTTCGAGTGGAACCTATCTTTGCCAGATCATCAGCAGATTGATTCTTGATTCGGGGTATGTGGTGGAGCTCTAACCCCTCAAACTTCTTCTCTAGCTTTCTCACTGCACTGCAATAACCAGTCATTGCTGGACTCCTGACGTCCCATTCCTTCATTACTTGATTAACAATTAAGTCTGAATCGTCGTAGACCATCAAGCGCCGGACGCCGAGTGAAATGGCCATACGCAACCCATAGAATAGTGCCTCATACTCAGCTTCATTGTTTGAAGAGGAGGACATAACTGAGCTTGTCTCCTCATGGGGACACTAAAACCACTCTTGTACAAGAGCCATTCAACATCTTGGATCCATCAAAGAACATGGTCCAATGTTCCGACTGAATCTGAGTCGGCTGCTGTTGTTCTATCCACTCTGCGAGGAAATCTGCAATTGCTTGAGACTTGATGGCCTTCTTTGCCTCAAACTTGATATCTAAAGGAAGGAGTTCAATCGCCCATTTCGCCACTCAACCAGTTGCATCTCTGTTATTCAGAATTTTTGACAGTGGAGCGTCGCTGACGACCGAAACTGAGTGGTCAGAAAAGTAGTGTGCAACTTTCTTCGTGGTTAGGTAAATCCCATAAACAAGCTTCTGATAATGAGGGTATCTCTGCTTGGACGGGGTCAAGACTTCCGAAATGTAATACACAGGGCGCTGAACTTTGAAGGCTTTTCCTTCTTCTTCCCGCTTGACCGTGAGCACTGTGCTAACAACCTATCCAGTGGTTGCGATGTAAAGCAGTAAGGGCTCCTTGCTGACTGGAGCGGCAAGCACCGGCTGGGTGGAAAGCAGGGCTTTGAGCTCTTCAAACGCTGCTTCAGCTTCATCGTTCCACTTGAACTTGTCAGACTTCTTCATTTGCCGGTAAAGTGGCAGTGCCTTTTCACCAAGGTGTGAGATGAATCGACTCAATGCGGCCAAACAACTAGAAGCTTCTAAACATCATGCACCCGCACTGGGCGCTTCATTCGGAGGATTGTGCCAATCTTTTCTGGGTTCACATTGATCCCTCATTCGGAAACAAGGATACCGAGCAACTTTCCACCAGGGACTCCGAATGTGCATTTTGATGGATCCAGCTTGATATCATATCTTCATAAGTTGGCAAAGGTTTCAGCGAGGTCAGTCAGCAGGTCAGAACCTTTGAGTGACTTGACCACTGTGTCATCCATGTATGCTTCTACATTTTGACTGATTTGAGTGAGAAGACACTTCTGAATCATGTGCATGAACGTGGCGCCAGCGTTCTTGAGGCCAAAGGGCATAGTAACATAGCAAAAACACCCGAACGGGGTGATGAAAGCTGTCTTTATCTCGTCGGGTCCATACAGTCGGATCTGATGGTACCCGGAATAAGCGTCCAGAAAGGACAGTCGCTCACATCCCGCAGTTGAGTCGACTATCTGGTCGATGCAGGGCAGAGGAAAATGATCTTTCGGGCAGGCCCGATTGATGTGCTTGAAATCAATACACATTCGAAGTGACTTATCTTTCTTGGGGACCATAACGATGTTGGCGAGCCACTCGGAGTGGTATATCTCGTGGATGAACTCTGCGGCCAGAAGCCGAGCCACCTCCTCACCAATCGCCTTTCTCTTCTCCGCGGTGGACCGATAGAGATGCTCTTTAACAGGTTTTGCCTTTGAGTCGACTCACAAACGGTGCTCAGCCAGTCCCCTGGGTACACCTGGCATGTCAGATGGCTTCCATGCAAAGATGTCCCAGTTCTCATGGAGGAACTGGATTGGTGCTTCTTCTTATTTGCTGTCGAGTGTCGTTGAGATATGGGTCGGAGCAGCATTGGGGTCGGTCTGGTGAATGTGGACTGGCTTGGTCTCACCGGCCGACTGAAATGCGGACTCCGAGCCAGGCCTCTTGGCACGCAACAAAACACTCAGATCTGCAGTCTTCTAATATTCTTGAAACTCTGCTGGGGCCATCTGCTCATCGGCGATCTTCGAACCATTCTAAAGACAATCCTCTGCTCTCTGCCGGTTTCCAGTGACTGTGATTACGCCTTTGGGGCCAGACATCTTCAACTTGAGGTACACATAGCATGGTCGAGCCATGAAACTAGCATAAGCAGGTCTGCCTAGAATGGCATGATAGGCACTTTCAAAATCCACTACCTCAAACGTCAATTTCTCCTTGCGGTAATTTAGAGAATCACCGAAAACTACATCAAGAGTGATCTGACCGAGTGAATCGGCTTTCTTTCCTAGAATGTTGCCATGGAATCTCATGTTGCTCTCGCTGAGTTTGGACATCGAAATGCCCATCCCCCGGAGGGCCTCAGCGTACAATATATTCAGACCACTGCCACCACCCATCAAAACCTTGATCAGTCGGGTGCCCCCAACGACTGGGTCGACCACCAACGCTTGCCACCCAGGGGTAGCAACATGCGGCGGGTGGTCGGACTGGTTGAATGTAATAGGGGTTTTTGACCACTTCAAATATCTTGGTGTTGCCGGAGCAACCATGCTCACCTCTCTGTTAATTACTTCAGTCGACTTTTGCTTTCGAGATCAGCAAAAATCACGAAGGTGGCATTAACATTGGGGTAACCACCATCATCCTCTTTGTCTTCCTCCTTATTAGAATCCTTGTGCTTTTCATTGGGTTGGCTTTCTCTGAAGCTCTGGATCAGGAGTCGACACCGTCGAGTGGTATGCTTGGGGAGAATCAGATTCCCCTCCTCATCTTTTTTGGTATGTATATGACATGGCAAATCCATCACATCATTTCCTGCTTGATCCTTCACTTTTTTAAGGATCCAGGGCCCTTTAGGCTTCCCCTTGAACTTTCCTTGGTTCAGAACTGCTGCCTCGGTAGGGCCTGCTACCTCAGCCTTTCGCTTCTGCTTTCGACTGGAATTTCCTCCTCTGGTGTCTTGGGCGACTGGTCTGTTCTTGCCACTCCGGAGTCGGTCCTCTTCTTCGCCGTTAGCATACTTAGTGGCAATCTCCATCATCCAAGCCAGAGACATGTCTCCGGTCTGACCGAACTTTAGATTGAGCTCTCTGTAGTGAACACCTTCTTTAAAGGCACAGACTGCTTGGTGATCAGATACATTCTCCACTGTGTGATGCAAAGTGATCCATGTCTAGATATAATCCCTCAAGGTCTCATTCTGTTTCTGCATGCAATGCTGCAATTCTGGCAAACCAGCAGGTCTCTTGCAGGTGCCCTCAAATGTTCTGGTAAACACTCGGGCCAACTCATCCCAACTCAAAATGCTTACAGGGGCCAACTAATTCAGCCAGCCCTGATAGAACCTTCAAGCATCAGAGGGAGGCGCTTCATGGCCACCTCATCGCTGCCGCCACCAATGTGCACAGCCACTCGGTAGTCTTCGAGCCAAGTGTCGGGCTTTGATTCTCCTGTGAACTTACTGACACCAGTCGCCAATCTGAAGTTGTGAGGGATCTCAGCGGCTCTGATGGCTCTCCCGAAACACTCAGGGCCAGAAACGTGGACCCTGCTTCCACTGGGCCTGTCTCTATCCAGCCCCTCTCTGTATGCCCTGTTCCGGTCGACCAAACCCTAAACAAGGACTGACCTTGCATCAAAGCCAGGCTCTCTTGGGTCGATTGGAACTCTGCGGTCATTAACAGATGGACGCCTGTCATCATACCTCCGGGGCGCGTACGACCCGTCCCTCGGAAGGGGCGAATGCGCTCGACGGTGGTTGTCGCGGGCGTACTCATGATCATACTCTCTGTGAGCTCTTCCCAGGTGCCGATCTCGGCGGTGATCACGATCTTCACGTCGCAAAGGCGACCCAGGACTGTGTGCCGACTGAACAGTATCTGCCCTTACCGATCTGCTATGGATCCCGTTCTGCGACTGAGAAACGGCGGAGTTCAGGTCTCCTGCTGCTCGGAGCAGCGTTCTGATTTGTTCCAAACCTCTTCTAGCTTCTGAATGGGATGGCTGAATAGACTCTGCGATAAGCGCAACAGCTGCAAGATTCTAGATCGGAGTGCGGAATACCTGAGTTTCCGGTGGAAACAACTGTCGTGGACATCGACTGGATTCGGGGATCAGTCAACGAGCACGCTCGTCGAGAGAATGCTGGAGATTCTCCAAACGAGTGCGCTCAGCCAGCATGGCCAGGTGCACTGCCTCCAAGGCCCGAGCCTTGGCGGTCTCCCCTATGATGGGGGTCTGGAGGGCCTCCACATTGCGGCGGTGCAGCTCCTCCCTCTGCTGCGAATTGAGAGGTTGGGGCTGATACTCTTCGTGGCCGAATGACGGGCCATCGCCACCACCGTTGCCGCTGCTGTGACGGAAACCAGGGGGGCTGCGATGGGAGTCGACCATAAGGACTTCTGCCGTGGGGTCACAGCTCCCGCTCTCGGAAAATGTGTCTGCAAAGTCAGTTGGCAGGTCAAGTGGACCGCAGTGAAATACATCGGGCTCGATTGCCGCGACTTGGGGGTGGCCGTCCGATGAGCCATCGCATGCTTCACCCACCGTTGGAGCCGCGACCGACCAGATCGCCTGCGGAGGCGTCTAGCAGAGTGAGAAGGTGACATGAGGGCCGACCGATATGGGGTCGACGGCTGCCGAAGGAGGATGCCGTAGGCACTCGCGCGGAAGTTCGACGAACCGATTGGGAGAGCCTAGATGTTGAGGGGGGCTTCCTAGAGCCAGGCGGAGTTGTCGGCGATGAAAGTGAGCGCGCCGATTCAGAACTCATGGCCCATGACCAAACCGCTGCCGGAAACCATGTTGATGAAGATCAGAGAAAATGCAACCTTGCCGAAAGTCGCTAAGACGCTTTGCCCCATGGTGGGTGCCAACTGCCGTGGGACTAAGTTTGACAGTAAGAATAGGGGGTACGTATGAGGAGGCGAGGCCCTAGCTATGGCGAGGTTGTACACACGAGTTTACGAGTTTAGGCCCCTCTCGGAGGAGGTAAAAGCCCTACGTCTCGGTGCCCTGAGGCGGTCGACTGGAATATGGGTGTGTGTTACAAGGGGTGCGAACCCTTGTCCCAGAGGAGGGGGGGTGGCTTATATAGAGTGCGTCAGGACCCTAGCCCACCTCCGTTACAGGGGTTCAATGTACATTAAGACAGGGCGTTACTGGTAACGACAACTATAAAGTGTATTCAATGATTTTTAAGACTACGGAGTGAACGCCTGACCGTTGTCATCCTAAGTGACTCTAGGTCTTCTGTACTTCGAGTGGATTCCTGTATGGTCGAATGACTCCATCAGGTCGAGTGAAGTGGGGGTATCTGAGTGAGGTGACTGGTCGAGTGGATTGCACTCGGTGGCTTCAGTTGATACTTCCTGCTATGCTTTGAATGTCTTTGTTCCTAGGGTAGTGACCTTGGGTGGGGCGTATAGGTCAGGCCTATGACCCTACCCTAGGTCTATGGCGTCGTCAGCCACTATGCACCCTTCGCGCCGCCGCTGTCGCACCACTTGCCGCCGCCACCTACCGCTACCGCCACTGGTTCCTCCGGTCGCCACCACTTCCATCGATTGCCGCCGCACCTCCCACCCCCAACCACCGCCACCCGTCGCGGCCGCAGGCACATTCGCCACCGGTCGTCGCTGTTCCAACCGCTTCCGCACCCTCTTGCCCACTCCTTCCTCCACCCGCGCCGCTCCCACTCCCACCAGAGCCCCGAAACCCTAACCCTAGCCGCATCGGACCCTAGCCGCGTCGTGCCCCTCCATCTGCGTCGCGCCCCTCTCCCTTGCTGCGCCATGAGTTCATCCTCCTCCACCGTCTCCAAACCTTTCGCTGGTCCCGATGTCACCCTTGTTCATGATCTCAACATCCACGAGCGCGCCCTGGTGGGCTTGATCAATCCACCGCGTCCTACTCCGCTTGGAAGTGGTACTTCTCTTTGGTGTTTCGCGAGTACCTGCTCCACGATAACGTCGACGGCACCGTGGACTCGAGCCTCATGATTCATGATGAGGAGTGGATGATCCTTGACGCCACCATCATCCGTTAGTTCTACCTCATTGTCGGTGTCAAAATCGGTGGATATCGGGTAGGGGTCCCGAACTGTGCGTCTAAGGCTAATGGTAACAGGAGGTGGGGGACACAATGTTTACCCGGGTTCGGGCCCTCTAAATGGAGGTAATACACTACTTCCTGCTTGATTGATCTTGATGATGTGAGTATTACAGGAGTTGATCTACCACGAGATCGTAGAGGCTAACCCTAGAAGCTAGCCTATGATTATGATTGTTGTTATTGTCCTACGGACTAAACCCTCCAGTTTATATAGACACAGGAGGGGGCTAGGGTTACACAGAGTCGGTTACAGAGAAGGGAATCTACATATCCGAATTGCCAAGCTTGCCTTCCACGCAAAGGAGAGTCCCACCCGGACACGGGACGAAGTCTTCAATCTTGTATCTTCATAGTCCAACAGTCCGGGATAAGCATATAGTCTGGCTGTCCGAGGACCCCCTAATCAAGGACTCCCTCAGTAGCCCCTGAACCAGGCTTCAATGATGATGAGTCTGGTGCACAGATTGTCTTCGGCATTGCAAGGTGGGTTCCTTCTCCGAACACTCCAAAGTAGATCTTGAGCACAAGAATTGTGTCCGGCTCTGCAAAACAAATTCCACATACCACCGTTGAGAGCACAATATTCCACGAGTCTAATCTACTGACAGCTTTCCCCTAGCGTGACATCACGCCACGGCCCGGTTATTATTCAAACCGTTTTCCAACCTGCCGCTACACGTCTTTCGAGGCGGTTTTATTGGTACCTCTTGTCGAAGCAGAGATTGTGTCCCCCTTATCACGGGATTCTCATCAATACGGGCGTGGGTAACCCAACCGCTCCATTAAAACGACTCCTTGGTTTAGGCAAGTTCTAAACGGCCATGCGAAGGACGCTTGACATTCATCCTCTTTATAAAGAGGTCAAGACCTGTCCTTTTCTTTCCACGCCTGATCCTTCCCTTCCCTCACCACGAGTTCCAACACCCAAGATTTAGCCCGAGCACTCCGGACCTTCAACCATGTCTGGATCCAACCTTCAAGGCCGATGGATGGCCTCTTCCGTCATAGAGGAGGACATCAAGAAGCTTAGGGAGGCTAGGTATCTAACCACCGAAATCCTTCACCGGCTTCCTGCTCAAGGGCAGGTTATCCCTACTCCCAAACCTAATGAGAGCATCATGTTCATCTCCCACTTCCTCCGAGGGCTAGGCTTCGGTCTTCATCCCTTTGTTAGAGGGGTCATTTTCTATTACGGGCTGGATTTTCATGATCTAGCTCCAGACTCCTTCCTTCACATCTCAACGTTTATCATTGTGTGTGAGGCCTTCCTCCACATTTCCCCACACTTCGGCTTACGGCTCAAGACCTTCAATGTGAAGACGAAGATGATCGACGGATGACACACGGAGTGCGGAGGCGCTATAATAAGCAAAGGTGTCGATGCTTTATGGCCAAAGGGTTCTTTCCTGGAAGTTTCTGACCTATGGAACCGGGAGTGGTTTTACATCACAGCACCTCGAGGGAGGAAGTGGGCGGCTGCCCCGACCTTCCGCTCTGCCCCTCCGCCACAACTTGCATCATGGGTCAACAAGGGGCTGGACTGAGGATCGGTTGATGATGTGCGGACATTGCAAATCCACATTCGGGATCTCCTCAAGAAGGATATCAGCCTTGTCAAAGTAATTCAAGTAATGCTAGTTCGTCGGGTCTTCCGTGCCAACGTCGACCTCTCCGTATGTGGGAGTTCAACCCAGAAGGACCGCGAACTGTTTAGCACTTCTTTGGCAGGACGCTCGAAGGGATGTATCAATTATTCTTCGGATCACGAATAAAGTGTCCAGTCACCACAGAGGATGCGGGTCTCGACTGCAACTGTCCAGATACCCAGGTAAGTAATTCTGCGACCGAACATGCTGGCATTATATTTGTCACAACATTATTCTGAAAAACCACCCTCGGCCAGGACTGGATAAGAAAGGCAGAGAGGATCAGGTGTTCGGCCCCTCTTCCCGAAGATTCACCGAATCCTGTACTAACCAGGATGCTGGCTCGTGCACCTTATCAAGTGCCATCAGGGGAGGACAAGGAGAAGAATGGGGAAGCCAAAAGCGGACTTCATGCTGGAGGTACACTATGCATCCTAACCGGGGAAATTAGTACCGCCGTGTCGAAGGATGAACGGGGAGGAGAATCCAGCGTCCCCTCTCCCCACGGGGGGAAAAGGGCCGCCCCTGAAAATTTGGAAGCAGAGGTCTCCAAACAAGGGAAGAAACGTTCATTAGGGGGCCCCGCCCTAGAGGGCGACATTGCTGCACAATGCCCTCGGGGGGGCCAGCCGTTAACCGAGCCGTGAGTGAACAAAGGTGCTTATTAAACCTACCATATTCTTTTCTCGAGAATAATGACCGAGACATATGTTTTGCAGTTTGGCTTATAGCCTCCCTCAACAATGTTCGTCTTCGGGGGATCTTCTTCCGGAGATGATGGAGAGCGAAACGCCTCCTCCTACTTCTCCGCCTCATGAGGTGGACGACCCTGAGGTATCGTCCCGAAGGATCTCTCCCGATCCGCAAAGACCAGAAGGTAACTCTTCGGCCGCCCAAAGTCCGGGGTTTTCAGCTCCTAGAGAGAGCAAAAAAAAGGCCCGGATTGTCCGATGTACAACCGGACACATTGATGGGTCTTCTGCAGCAAGCGGCTATCTTAGAGGCACATCTTACCTTAATGGGTACGGTGGTGGAGAGGATTTCATCCGCAAAAAGTGGGTTGAATGAAGCTTTTACGAGCCTCCTAAGAGGCTTTGAGGTACGCAAAGTGATATATATATATATATATATATATATATATATGATTGTACCGTACACGCAAGGTGTACTTTGTATAGATAGTAGCCCCTGAGACTCTGGTTGCCATCCGGATGATGCGAGTAGAGGATCATAGTCTTAGGTAATGATAGCGTTGATTTTGTACGCAGGCGGTTGCAGATCCGGCGGCTGACCGGACTGCTGAATTTGCCGAACTGAGGCGGTAACTTGACGTGGAAGATGCAGACATCACGCTTGTGAACAAGCGGCTTGACGAGGCACAGGCTATGTATATTTGGGTGGTCAGCAAATATTAATAAGAGCATGATGCTAGGATTGATAATATGCTTTGACTGCAGATGGTGCTGCTACCGTGGAGACCCTTCGGGCAGAGCTTGCCCGGGCCAAGGAGCAAGCCAGGAGAAGCAATGCAACCGCCATGAAGGCAGCTGATGAATTAAAAGCCGAACAGGATGCTCATCTCCAGAGTGAGGGTAAAATAGCCAACATGGCTCTTGAGCTACGAAATGCCGCCAGCCGATATGAGCTTCTCAAAAGGGAAAGCCAAACGAAAATGGCTGTCATAAAGAAGGCCTTACAAGTATCAAAGGAAACTCGCTCTAAGATCAGAGCGGCTCGGGAGGAGCTTCGGCAAGCCGGTGATATCGTGACTGGGAAGCCATTTTTATTGCAAACGAAATTCGGCGATCCAAAGTATGCCCCTCTTGATCAATTGTGGAGTTCTTCAGACGCATACTTGGATTTGGCAAAGAGTGCTGCTGATGCGACACAGTATTTCAAAGATTGAGAAGATCATGAGGTGGAAAGATTGTTCTGGTCACAGTTCAGTGCCCCAAGGCATCCGCTGTTGTTGAATGAGCAAATGGCCGAATGGGCCGAGCTCTATAGGTTATCCGAGCTTGCCATGAAGGCCGTCGTGGATCATCTGTGGCCGAAGGAACCAAGTCCGGATAGTTATTTTGGTTTGGTGCAACGATTTATTCATGTTGTGCCGCATATCAACGCTGTCAAGAGGTCGGCGTGCGTAGAGGGTGCGCGGATGGTCCTTGTCCGTGTTAAGACATATTGGGCGAAGATGGAGGCCACTGATGTTGCAACCAGGGGTCCGCCCGCGGGCCAGGACTCGCCCGAGCACTATTTTGAAGAAGTCTTAGAAGGTGCTCGTTTAATAGAGGCTCAGTGCTCAAAGAATACCATGTTCGAATGACATGTATCTTGATTGTAAAAATAATGCTTTTGATAATAAAGGCTATATTTATACTTTTGCCCGTAAAGTATTGTAGTGCCTCCTGTGCGGCCGCTTATGTATATATGTATATAACCTGAAAGTTTGCAGTCGTCGGCTTCAGCCCCCTCGCATATAATGAGGGGGTGTTTGGCAAAGCGCGTAATCACACTTGATCCGACGTCTTGGTCCATTAAGGAGGTGGTAGCACGGCGAACGAGGTAATCGGACTATATAGCTTCAATACTTTCACTTAGCCATAGGAGTTTGACGGTGGGGCTACTATATAGCCCCTGGTATGTCCGCGTTCATCTGAATACGGTGCATGTACATACGTGACCGGGAAACCGGTCCTTCGTTAATGGGGAGGAATCGCGAAGATTCCGCCGAGTCATCGAGTGGCTGGCCAGTCTCTCGCTTTATCATGACAGTCTGTTTTCGGCTTTCTCTACCGAGGTGCTCATCCGGATGAACCAGGGCACAATCGCAGTAGTTCTCCCGGTGCAACCTTAGCCGATAGAGTAGAACGTAAGGTAGCAAAACACGGGAGCCGGGCAAACCCAACTATTGACCAAAGATATGATTCAGAGCTGATGCATATAAGGCCAAACTCGCGACGCCCAACACTCCCGAAGGTATTCAGACTTTACAACATATACTGGGCTGAGTACTGCCCTCGATAATGAGCCCTGATTTTCCAAGTACGTGCATTAATCTGGCGTGACGAAAGGGAGGCTGTGGTGAGAGCATAGATCCCAAAAACACATTGGTTGCTGCCCCTGTAACGTCTGTTTTAGATCAGCGAATCATAAGCTTGCCAATAACGCCGGTATCCCTCTTGGTCATTTTAAGTACCTGGAGGGTGTGGGCCAACAAGAGACAATAAAAAAGGTTTACACAGGGTCTTAATCTAAAAAGAAACCTTTGAACAGGCCCTGCTGCATGTCTGCGCCTTCGTCTCCATTGTGTCGTATCCTGGAAGGGTATAGCACGATGGTCATCTATAAAAAGAAAGAAAAACCCAGGTGAAAGAATCTGGTGTGACCGTGCGTAAGGTCGGTTAATCTTAATGAACCGTGAAAATTCAATCTCTTGAGTGTAAATAGGGTTGGGACAAACTATGGGCCTTTACATACGGGCAGCCCCTAGCACCACATATGGGGGCATAGCCGTTAATCAAGCTCAGGTTTATCTGGGCTGCTACAACTAGTGGTGCGCCGAACACGTCTAGCCGTGTCCGTGGTCTCGAAGACCGACCAGTTACTCGGGTTGGAAAGGTCGTTCAGTGGTTCGACTGCTAGAGCCGCCACGTAGTCTTCCGCGCGAAGAGAATGCTCTGTGTTTCAGCTGATAGTGATGACGCCGCATGGACCGGGCATCTTAAATTTGAGATAGCGTAATGCGGTACTGCATTGAAACGAGTGAAGGCCGTTCTTCTGAGTAGTGCATGATAGCCGCTTCGAAATGGAGCGATGTCAAAGATTAGTTCTTCGCTTCAAAAGTTGTCGGGAGAACCGAATACAACGGGCTTCTACGCCTGGTATTACTCCTTTAAAGGTAGTACTGCTTCGGTTGATTCTTGACGGGTCTATCCCCAACTTGCGGACAGTGTCCTGATATATCAGATTAAGACTACTGCCGTCATCCATGAGGACTCGGGTGAGGTGGTATCCGCCGATTATTGGGTCGAGCACCAAGGCAGCCGAACCTCCATGTCGGATACTAGTCGGATGATCCCTGCGACCGAAAGTGATTGGGCAAGCCGACCATGGGTTGAATTTGGGGACGACGGGCTCTACAACATATATGTCTCGGAGTGCGTGTTTGCACTTCCTCTTTGGTATGTGAGTGGCGTAAATCATGCTCACTGTTTTGACCTCAGGTGGGAATTTTTTCTGTCCCCCAGTGTTCGGCTGGCGAGGCTCGTCCTCATCTTCACTTGGCGGCTCCCTCCCTTTGTGTTCGGCGTTTAGCTTGCCGGCCTGCTTGAAGACCCAGCATTCTCTGTTGGTGTGATTCACAGGTTTCTCGGGGGTGCCATGAATCTAACAGGACATGTGTAGAATTTTATTTAGGCTGGAGGGACCATCTCTGCTGCCTTCAAATGGCTTTTTCTGTTGACCGGGTCTAGAGCCCCTGAATCCGGCGTTTACCGCCGTGTTGTCTGGGCCGTCTTCATTATTTCGACACTTGTTTTTATTGCGTCGCAGTTTTCCATTGCCATCCCTTATTTCGGATGTGCCTGGATTGCTGGTGCCGCTTCGGGCTAACCAACTGTTCTCGCCAGCGCAAAAGCGGGTCATAAGAGTTGTTAGGGCTGCCATTGTCCTTGGCTTTTCCTGTCCGAGGTGTCTGGCAAGCCATTCGTTCCGGACATTGTGTTTGAAAGCTGCTAGGGCTTTGGCATCCGGGCAGTCGACGATTTGGTTCTTCTTGGTGAGAAATCTGTTCCAAAGCTTATGGGCTGACTCTCCGGGCTGTTGAAATATGTGACTTAAATCGTCTACATCCGGAGTCCGGACATTTGTCCCTTGAAAATTTGCCTTGAAAGCGTCCTCGAGTTCCTCCCAGCTTCCAATGGAATTTTTGGGGAGGCTTTTCAACCAGTGCCACGCTGGTCCTTAAAACTTGAGGGGAAGGTATTTGATGGCGTGGAGATCGTCTCCGCGAGCCATATGGATCTGAAGAATAAAGTCCTCGATCCAGACTGCAGGGTCTATCATTCCGTCGTATGCCTCGATGTTTACGGGTTTAAACCCCTCTGGAAATTCATGATCCAGCACCTCATCGGTGAAGCACAGGGGGTGTGCGGCGCCCCTGTTACTTGGATGTGTCGTGACGTGGATCTGACGGATGTAGTGTTCGGTGTTGATTCCGAGCTGGTAGTCGATCAGTACAATCGGTTTGGTGGTCGTGATCTTGCGTAGGAACATGTTTCCTAGATCCATAGATGGACCTGGCCATACTAGCTCTTTTGTCCAAGTGCTCACGTAGGTCGTGTGTTGACTTGTGTGCGGCGTCATTAGCCGCTCTGTCTCGGCCACGGGGTGGTCGGTACGGCAAATTGGCCATATTGCTTTTTGGCGGAATGGGCGCGATAGCCTCGTCGTCAAATTCGGGCAGCAGCTTGCGTTTTGGGTAGCTCTTTGTGTGGCGATCACCGCCGTATATTTCGTCAGCGTCGAGCACTTTGTTCCATCTGTGGTTGAGCGTATGATGCGTGGCTTTAAGCCATTGCTTCTTCTTCTTCAAGCTCCTCGCGGTGGCAATAAGCCTTTTGTGGAGGTGCTCTCGTTCCAAGTGCTTTTCCGGGATGATGTGTGCGTCGTCGTCCGGACTATTCTCCTCTCCAGAGACAGGTTTATAAGTTTTGTCTTCGGCATCGCTGTGATCGGACAACGGCACCGGACTGTGTTCGACGTCTCCTTGCCCGTCCTGCTTCATCGCTGGGTCTGCGGGGTCGTCGTTGTCTTCGGCATCGTCCGGGGTGTTATTCTTTCTTGTAACAGTGTCGCTGTTTTTGCTATGGCGGGATTTAGAGCGGCGCCGCTGACGTCGGCGCTTGGGTTGCTTCTCAAGAGGATCATCCACCATTGCATCCTTTTGATCTTCGCCATTGTTTTCTTTGGGTGTGTCCACCATATATATGTCGTATGATGAGGTGGTTGTCCAGCGCCCTGTGGGCGGTGGTTCCTGTTCTTCTCCCGCATCATCGTCCATACCGTCGATGTCTTCGGAGTCGAAATCAAGCATGTCGGTTAAGTCGTCGACAGTGGCTATTAAGTGGGTGGTGGGTGGGTAACGAATTCCTTCGTCGTTCGCTTCCCACTCAAGTCGGACATAGTTCGGCCAAGAGTCTCCTGACAGGAAGAGAGATTTTAATGAGTTTAGCACGTTGCCCAAGGGCAAGTGCTGAAAGATATCTGCGGAGCTAAACTCCATGATTGGTGCCCAGTTAGATCCGATGGGCACGGATGTACGCGGTTCGGAGCCTGTGGCCGGAGACGAGTCCGAGGGTCCGATGACACAGGCCTCCTTGGAAGTGAAATCTGTGTTCGGCTCTATCGCCGCTGAGTATGCGGCCTCCATGGCGGGGTCCATCCTCCCGTCCTTGGATGGCACGATCTGCACTGGATTTAAAGCCAGGGCAGCTGCAGGTGTGATCTCCTGAACACCGTCCAACGACAGATACAGGTCATGCTCGTCGCGACTGCAGGGGGCGCTTGTCATGGGCTCGAATCCGTCGAAGATCAAGTCTCCGTGGATGTCGGCAGTGTAGTTGAGGCTTCCAAACCTGACCTGATGGCCAGGGGCGTAGCTATCGATCTGCTCCAAACGGCCAAGCGAATTGGCCCGGGTGCTAAGCCGCCGAATACGAAGATTTGCCGGGGAGGAAAACCTCACCCTGGACCGCATCATTGTAGATGATCGAAGGGGCCATCAAGCCTTATGATGATGACATAGCGGCCCTCCCGCCTGCGCCCGCCTTCCCGTAGGCGCCGGTCGCCCCCTTCCCGCCGCTCCAGCCGGCCGCCAATGGGGGCTGCCACGGCGGCCACCGCAGAGGCCCAAGCAGCAGCACAACCCGGACGCTCAGGGAGGAGTGGCCTGCCCCCAACAGCAGCAGCAGTACCAACCGGCCCCGTGGTATGCTGACCAGAACCCTTGGACTGGCATCGTGCACCCCTACACCATGCCGGTTCCCCGCGCTCCTGCCCCAGGTCTCCTCGGCGCGCAGCCTCCGTCCCACCAGGCGTTCTACGTCGTGCCGCAGCCCTATGCGGTGCCCTACGGGCCCCTCTCCTACGACCAGCCGCCACAGTCAGGTGAGTTGCCGCTGCTGCCCCTGACAGCTCCGCCCCAGCAGCCTGCCCTCCCACCGGCGTGTGGGCCCTGGCTCTCTTGGCGGCCCTGCACTCTGCTCCCTCACCGCCCACCTACACCGGCGGCGGCTACTGGTATATGGACACTAGAGCTACCGTGCACATGGCAGTTTGATACGTCTCCAACGTATCTACTTTTCCAAACACTTTTGCCCTTGTTTTGGACTCTAACTTGCATGATTTGAATGAAACTAACCCGGACTGACGTTGTTTTCAGCAGAACTGCCATGATGTTGTTTTATGTGTAGAAAACAAAAGTTCTCGGAATGAGCTGAAAATCCACGGAGGCAACTTTTGGAAAATATAAAAAATACTGGCAAAAGAATCAAGACCAGGGGGCCCACACCTTGTCCACGAGGGTGGGGGGCGTGCCCACCCCCCTGGGCGCGCCCCCCTATCTCGTGGGCCCCCTGAAGCTCCACCGACCTCAACTCCAACTCCATATATTCTGTTTCGCGGAGAAAAAAACCAGAGAGAAAGTTTCATCGCATTTTGCGATACGGAGCCGCCGCCAAGCCCTAATCTCTCTCAATAGGGCTGATCCGGAGTCCGTTCGGGGCTCCGGAGAGGGGGATTCGTCGCTGTCGTCGTCATCAACCATCCTCCATCACCAATTTCATGATGCTCACCACCGTGCGTGAGTAACTCCATCGTAGGCTTGCTGGACGGTGATGGGTTGGATGAGATTTACCATGTAATCAAGTTAGTTTTGTTAGGGTTTGATCCCTAGTATCCACTATGTTCTGAGATTGATGTTTCTATGACTTTTCTATGCTTAATGCTTGTCACTAGGGCCCGAGTGCCATGATTTCAGATCTGAACCTATTATGTTTTCATGCATATATGTGTGTTCTTGATCCTATCTTGCAAGTCTATTGAGGGAGTCCCGGATTAGGGGGTGTTCGGATAGCCGAACTATCACCTTTGGCCGGACTCCTGGACTATGAAGATACAAGTTTGAAGACTCCGTCTCGTGTCCGGATGGGACTTTCCTTGGCGTGGAAGGCAAGCTTGGCGATACGGATATGTAGATCTCCTACCATTGTAACTGACTCTGTGTAACCCTAGCCCTCTCCGGTGTCTATATAAACCGGAGGGTTTTAGTCCGTAGGACGAACAACAATAATACCATAGGCTAGCTTCTAGGGTTTAGCCTCTCTGATCTCGTGGTAGATCTACTCTTGTACTACCCATATCATCAATATTAATCAAGCAGGAGTAGGGTTTTACCTCCATCCAGAGGGCCCGAACCTGGGTAAAAACATCGTGTCCCTTGTCTCCTGTTACCATCCGCCTAGACGCACAGTTCGGGACCCCCTACCCGAGATCCGCCGGTTTTGACACCGACATTGGTGCTTTCATTGAGAGTTCCTCTGTGCTGTCACCATCAGGAAGGATGCCTCATCCCGTCTTTAAAGACGACACCATTGCTAAAGGAGCTTTGGCCATCGGCCAGACTCTCCGGCTAGGCAGTTTTCTTATGACCGCCTGTTCGACCGCCGCGCCGATGATGACTTCTTGGGTCATCGAAAGCAATCTTCACGTTAACTCGGAACTTGCCGAGCAGCTAGATCCGATGGAGCTCTCCTCCTTAAACGAGCTCTTGGATCGCATCGCCGCCCTGGGAGTCGCTACAGACTACGATCAGATTGGGCCTAAAACCGATCTGAGAGAGATCAACTCTCCCCAGGCTACCCACCACATTGCTGTGGTGGAGGAACAGTACGACGACCCTTCCTCTATATTAAGGACTAGCTATTTCCGGATTCCCGACCCCTCCATACCGGATTCTCGCGGAGGGACGGACGTCGATCAAGTCCTGAACCTAAAGTCAGGCAGCGGGCTGGATTCATTGGACAATATCCAAAAACCCAAGCTTCCAAGTTCGGAAACTTTTCGGCCCTTGAGTCTTAGATTGGACGGGTTCCGAATTTAATTCCACCCGCCCACCCAAACATAAGCGATCTATCCCGAATCCGGCAAGAGCCCGCTGAAACAGTACATCATTACTAGGCCAGATTCCTCCTGGTTATGGACAGGATAAAGGACTGCCGCGAGGAAGATGCAATTTCATTTTTCTGCAATAATTGCACGAACAAGGGAATCCTAAACGCCATAAGTCGTCGTGTAATTACACGCTTTGCCGACTTGACGTCCATAGTACGAAAGTACTGTGCGATGGAGAGCGCCTGGAAAACCGAAACCAAATTTTGGGATAATCCGGCTCCGAATACAACCCTAGTCCGAAATAAAAGGGTGCATCATCGCCAGGCACCTGGGTTAAATACCAAAAAGCAAAAAAACCCTAAAGGGCACGGAACCGTACTGGAGGGATGGCTCAATGGACCCTGCAAAATTCATAGTACAGAGGGCGCCACTCCAACTCATAGCCTTCGAGCATGTTGGATACTACGGCAGGTGGCCAAAAGTGGCGAAGAGCTTCTAGCTCCAGAGAACCAGCCCAGCAACACCAGTACGGTATTAACAGTCTTCGAGACTTTCGCATCAAATAATATGCGGAAACGAACACTCCGCAGCCTTGCCGAAGTCTACCAAGTAGCAACAATAAACCCATGGAGTGACACGGCTATTACCTTTAATGCCAGTGACGAACCTAAATTCCGAACAGCCCGAGCACCAGCCGCATTGGTCCTTAGTCCAATAGTGGACGGCTTTCGCCTTACCAAGGTACTCATGGATGGCGGCAGCGGATTAAACCTCATTTACGAGGAAACCCTTCGAAAAATGGAAATAGACTGGAGCCGCATTGAGCGAAGCAGCACAACCTTTAGAGGAATAATCCCTAGTCGGGAAGCATGCTGCACAGGAAAAATCACACTGGATGTGGTGTTCGGCTCGCCGGACAATTACAGGTCCGAGGAGGTCACGTTCCAAGTGGCCCCGTTCAGCAGCGGATATCACGCTTTATTAGGGCGAGAGGCATTCACAATTTTTCAAGCTATACCCCATTACGGGTACATGAAGCTCAAAATGCCCAGGCCCAACGGAATCATCACTCTTGCCAGTGATCCGGACATAGCACTCCGCGCCGAAAATAAGACAGCCGCACTAGCCCTCGAGGTACTATCCGAAGCCCTAGCGGCCGAGGAACTCACTGCGCTGCGCTCCACGGTGAACAGGGACGATGTGATACTCGATAAGAGATCCAAGTCCACCTCTTTTAAGCCAGCGGACGAAATAGTCAAATTCCAAGTCCATCCAACGGACCCTACAAAGACGGCCTCCATTGGGGCACAGTTAAACCCTGATGTAGACGCCGCACTACGAGAATTCCTACGGGAAAATTGGGACATTTTTGCCTGGCACCCTTCAGACATGCCAGGAATCCCACGCCGGCTGGCCGAGCACAGCCTAAATATCCTAAAAGGATTCAAGCCAGTCAAACAGGCTCTTCGGCGATTTTCCGAACCCAAGAGACAGGCAATGGGAGAGGAGCTAGCCAAACTATTGGAGGCCGGATTCATCAGAGATATAAAACATCCGGACTGGCTAGCAAACCTGGTGATGGTACCAAAGAAGGATAAATCCTGGCGCCTATGTGTCGACTTCAAGGACCTTAACAAGGCTTGCCCAAAGGATCCCTTCCCCCTCCCCCGCATCGATCAAATTATCGACGCTACCGCAGGGCACGATTCATTGTGCTTCCTCGACGCATACTCCGGCTACCACCAAATTAAGATGGCAGAGCCAGACCAAGCCGCAACGGCATTCATCACTCCATACAGTCCATTCTGCTTCAACACAATGCCCTTTGGGCTCAAAAACGCCGGCGCAACATATCAGCGCATGATTCAGACATGTCTGGCAAACCAGATCGGCAAAACAGTGGAGGCATACGTAGATGATGTGGTCGTCAAATCCAAGCATGTCGAAACTCTAGTAGACGACTTGAGGCTCACATTCGACAATCTCCGAACATACGACATTAAGCTGAATCCAGAAAAATGCGTCTTCGGCGTACTAGCCAAAAAGCTCTTGGGCTTCATTGTATTTGGTAGAGGAATTGAAGCAAACCCAGCCAAGATCCGAGCTCTGTCACAATTGGATATCCCAAAAGACCTCAAACAAATACAAAATTGACTGGATGCGTGACGGCTGTAAGCCGCTTTATCTCCCGTTTGGGAGAAAAGGCATTACCTCTTTATCGCCTCCTCCGGCGCACCGAACACTTCGAGTGGACGGATGCCGCCATGGCCGGACTCGAAGAAATAAAAGCCATATTGGCAACAAATCCGGTCCTGGCCGCGCCCAACATGGGCGAACCAATGTTATTATATATCGCGGCAACACATCAAGTTGTAAGCGCGGTGCTTGTCATCGAACGAGAAACGGACGGACACAAGTTCCCCCTTCAAAAACCAGTTTACTACGTGTCCACTGTCCTAACTCCATGCAAGTCCCGGTATCCACATTATCAAAAGATAGCGTACGCAGTGTTCATGGCATCCCGGAAGCTGCGACACTACTTTCAAGAGTGTTCGATAACAGTAGCCTCCGAAGTACCTCTTAATGACATTATAAACAACCGCGACGCGACTGGCCGGATTGCAAAATGCGTCATCGAGCTCCTCCCGTTCGACATAACCTACAAGCCACGCGAGCTATTAAGTCGCAAGTTTTGGCCGACTTCGTCGCCGAATGGACTGAAGCCGAACTCCCTAAAGAGTACGACGCATATTCCAATTGGATCATGCACTTTGACGGCTCCAAACTGTTGGCCAGCCTGGGGGCTGGTGTCATCCTGACATCCCCAATCGGAGACACAGTTCAATACGTACTCCAGATAATGTACACGGACTCCAACAACGCAGCCGAATATGAGGCCCTTCAACACGGCCTCCGGATGGCGGTCTCCATGGGCATTACACGCCTAGAGGTGTGCGGGATTTGAACCTCGCGATATCCCAAATAAATGGAGACTTCGACGCCAAGGATCCGAAAATGGCAGCTTACCGTAACGCCGTCCTAAAAATGTCAGCTCGGTTTGAAGGGCTTGAATTTCACCATATAGCCCGGGATAATAACCAGGCGGCGGACGTATTGGCACGCATTGGCGCAAAGCACGATGTCGTCCCTCCCAATATCTTCCTAGAGCTGCTGTTCAAGCCATCCATACTATGGGAAGGGGAGTTCGGAAACAACAATCCGGACCCAACCGCACCACCCAACACCGAACATTCTGACACAATCGGTGGTTCTGCCAATGAAATAACACATTCAACCCACGAAATAATGGCAGTCATTGCCCCGTGGACGGAACCATTCCTAGCCTACTTAACTAGGCAGGAACTTCCCGAGGACCAAAATGAGGCCCGCTGCATAGTACGGCGATCTAAAGCCTATAAGGTCCATGAGGGAGAGCTTTATAAGAAAAGCACAACCGGAGTCCTTCAAAGGTGTATCTCCGAAGAGGAAGGGCGAAATCTTCTGGCTGAAATTCACGCCGGACTCGGTGGGCACCACGCCGCAGCCCGGGCCCTTGTAGGCAAGGCCTTCCGTACAGGATTTTATTGGCCGACGGCCCGGGCAGATGCTCAGGACTTAGTCCAACGATGCGTCGGTTGCCAGCTCTTTGCTAATCAAAGCCACATGCCACCCACCGCCCTCAAAACTATACCCATCACCTGGCCGTTCGCGGTCTGGGGGCTTGACATGGTTGGACCCCTTAAAGGAGGAACCCACAAGCAAAAATACCTATTGGTCATGGTGGATAAATTCACCAAATGGATAGAGGCCAAGCCAGTTAAGATGGCCGAATACGGACTCGTGATAGACTTCATATCAGGGGTAGTACACCGTTACGGCGTCCCCCATAGCATCATCACTGATAACGGCACGAACTTCACGGCCGACGAGGTTAAACTCTGGTGCAAAAACATGGGCATCAAGCTCGACTACGCTTCAGTCTATCACCCTCAAACTAACGGTCAAGTCGAACGAGCAAATGGTCTAATCATGAGCGGCATTAAACCCAGACTAGTGCGGTCCCTCAAGGAATCTAACACGCACTAGGTAGAGGAGCTCGACTCCATACTCTGGGGACTGCGGACCACGCCGAATCGCACTACCGGAATCACAGCATTTTTATGGTATACGGCGCAGAGGCAGTTTTGCCCTGCGACATAATTCATGACTCACCTCGCGTGCGCATGTGTGAAGAAAGAGAAGCCGAGCTAGATCGGCGGGACGGTTTGGACGCCTTGGAGGAGGAGCGCGACGTGGCAAAAGCTCGTTCTGCATTCTATCAACAGTAGGCTCGAAGATACCAAAGCAGAGAAGTACGGGCCAAAGCTTACAATGTTGGCAAATTAGTTCTACGCCTGCCGGACAAGAAAAAGGACAAACTCAAGCCCAAATGGGAGGTCCCTTCATCATCGACCAAGTCCTGGCCGGCGGAGCATACCGTCTGCGGAATGCATCGGATAACCAACTTGAGCCAAACCCATGGAACGCAGGCCGTCTCTGAAGATTCTACGCCTAGCGCCGGACTCTGAGTTCATCTCCTTCCTCCGTCCATATTTTATACTTTAACTGTCTTTTATTTCTCTCCTTCTCCCTCCTTTTTTCTGAAGCCGTTGAAGGCTCGTTTGCGCACTGTTCGCACACACTTGACGCGTTATCCGCGCTCAGTATACCTGGGGGCTTCTTTAACAGAAGCTTATTTATACGGGCTTTATGCCCAACACATGTGTCACACTTCCGCATGTACCTTTTATTCACCATTATATGCATCGATATGACTTAAGTTTTGGCCAAGCTGGGTTGCCTGGCTCCTGTGCTTACCCCTACGTTCCCGATTGTTCGGCTAGGTGGTAAAGGGAGCACCTCTGCGATTGTTACCGCCGGGTCAGCCGGACGTGTACCTCAGACTGGGTGAAGCCGAAAGCTAGCGTTCTTAAGGGAATATTCGGTCGGTGAACTAAAAGACGAATTCTTACTTATTCATTTATCTGCCCCCAGATGTTTTTCTGCTTTTTTCGCAGTCCGGACATGCACTTTAGGGCATGCCTCCCAGGGAAAGGAACCCCTAACGGAACTATTCTCCCTGGAAGATGTTTCTTACTAACCATGTAATATAACATAACTAGTTGGGCACTTGTCTGATAAAGCACTCATGACCCCTACGCCTGGTCTCCACGCATGCCCCGGTTCTTACATAACCGCGAGGGTATTCGGACACACTCCGGACTGTCGGGTCCCGAGGTTGAAGCGAAAAGGTCCGCTACGACAAACGATCTACAATCCGGCTAGAAGGCATTTTACATGTCATTTTAAATTACATAGTCAAATTGACTGATTGTATTCCTCTTCAATACCATCTAATAGGCTGTCTAGTTTACAGTCCCGCTGGGAATACTTTGCGGCCAACTCTACTTGGCCGTACACTAAGCTCACAGGGATCTCCTTCCCATCGGGCCCCACAGGTCCGACCTCGGCCATGTGGTTTGGGTCAGCCTTCGTGTACCGCGTCTTCACCATGGCCCAGGCCTCCCTGGCGCCTTGACGGCAGGCCGATATCTTCCATAGCCGGAAGCGCCGCCGTGCTCCCTGAAGCTTCTCTGCAAGCTCTCCAAGGCCTTCGGGTAGGGAGATGGATGGCCACAAGGCCTGGGCGACGCCTCTCATCACCTGCCGAACTCGTTCGTGCAGTTGCAGCAGCTCGGGAAGTAGGTCACCCGTTGAACCGGGCATTTCCTCTGCAGGACGACCTGTGAGCATACCTACAGACATATTTCTGTTAATCGACTTCCTCGCCGAACTCTTCTTTTCATAAGTTCGCTCAAGCACTTACTATAAATGCCGCGACGAAGCCGCCGATTCTCCTTAACGGAGTCAGACAGCTGGGCACGAACATCTTTTAGTTCCTCGCCCAGCTGGGTGTTGGCATCTTGAAGGTTATTTTTCTCTTGCCGCACCCTTGTAAGCACATTCTCGCCGGCTTTTAACTGGCGCAGGAGCTGTTGCTTGTCCGGATCTACCCCGGCGCCATCTGCAATGTTATTGTCAGACTTATACACACACCGCACTTCGCAAACTACTTCTCTTTTAAAGCGTATATTACCAGAGGGGGTCTCAGTGGGTTCCCCTGTCGCGGCTAGTGCGGCCTCAAGTTGGCCCTTGCACTCTTGAAGCTCCTGGGACAGTTGGGTATTCTTTTCTGTAAGATCCTGCATAACAAATGATCCTTAAATTAGTTATTCTAACTATTTTAAGTCTCGGAGGCTACTGGCATATATAACTGTCAAAATCCCTCACCCATATGTCTTTCACATACTACTCCGTGGCTCTGGCTAGACCATCTTGAGCGGCACGGAGGTGCGCATCTCCCGAATTAAAGGCATTCAATGCCTCTTGGGAGAAACATGCGTCACGAAGAATTGTCCGGCGGCGCCTGTGATTCATGGCACTCTCCACCTCAGATTTGGTGGCGGACAATCTGTCGGCATCCTCCGTTGGAGGAGCATCCGACGCGTGCCTTGTGTTTGCCTCCCCTTCCGGACCCGGCTTTGAAGCCTGGCTGGCGGAGGCTCGATTGGCAACCTCTCCGGACACAGTCCGGCGAGCGCTCTTTTCCTGAAAAGATCACGAGCGTTAGTATGCCTTCCAGGAATCTTTCCTTGAAACACGGTGGCGCGCCATACCATTGCGGCGACGTCTCAATCCGCACCGCACTTCTTTTCTGCCTGCTGGGCCAAGCTGCCCCTTGTTGGCCAGCCGCCACGGGCTCGACTTCCCGCCTCAAAGGCACCTCCTGCGGAACACCATTGGTATGCGGTGATCAGAAATAAGCGCGGGTGGGTCATGGTATCAGGACTTCGGTCACAGTTACCTGGGAGGCTGGAAATATTCCGGGGTAGTCGGCCGTAATGGCGACCAAAGCATTGTCGATGCTAAGTTGGTGGAACACCCCATCGATTAGCTCCACCTTTATGTCCGGATCCTCTTCGGAGGCCGGATCGAGGGACCGTTCCGGATCCTCGGGTTGTGGAGGCGGGCTGTGTATATCCTCTATAGCCCGGCGCAGTTCCTGCGTCGAAATCACAAAATGAGATACTTAACCATGGGAGTGGGGATCACATAGGCAAAAAGAAGTGTCCGCTTACCCAGCTTCGAGGATTGTTCATAGAAAATCCGTTCAGTGGACTAACACGGAGAAAATCCTCCTTTTCCCCTTTGTACAGGCCGGACAAGATCTTCACCAGATCGGTGACCGATCCCGGCCCCTTACGGCCATGACGGGTGGCATCATCCTCCCCGTTGAAATCCCACATGGGGTGGCCCCTATACTGGAGCGGCTGCACCCCCCGCATAATGCATGTGGCCATGACTCCGATCATGGTCAGTCCGGAATGAGCTAGTAACCTTATTAGGCTCATCAGGTAGAGGACATCCCTGTCACTTTCCCTCTGGGGGCTCCGCGGGCGCCAGCTTAGGCGTTTCTTCAAAGGAGCATTACTGAACTCCGGGAGGCCGATCCGAACAGGATCCGGCAGCGGGACGTCCTCCATGTAAAACCATTCCGAGGGCCAGTCTTCGGACGCCTTCTTCGGGGTTCCGGATAGATATCCGGTCCCGGCGATGCGCCATAGTTTGGCTCCGCCCACTTGATATATTGACCCCTCATGAGAATGGGACACAAGGCAAAACAATCTCTTCCACAGCGTGAAATGAGCCTCAATGCCCAAAAACAGCTCGCAAAGGGCCACGAAGCCCGAAATATGCAGAATGGAGGCAGGCGTAAGGTTGTGCAACTGGAGGCCGTAGAACTCCAGGAGCCCCCGGAGAAACGGATGTATTGGAAATCCGAGTCCTCTTATCAGATAAGAGACAAAGCATACCCGCTCTCCTTTGGAAGGATCGGGGATGCTCTCCGCTTGCTTTCTGCCCTTATAGGTGGCGAGTCCGGCTCAAACCGGAACCATAAAGGCTGGGGGAAGAAATCCCTTGGCTTGGAGCGTCACTAACTCACTGTGCGGGACTGAGCATCTCTCCCAATCTCCAGGCTGAGGGCTGGGAGCGCGAGAGGAGGAGCCGCGTCGACTGTCCATGATGGAATGGATTTTTGTCAGAGGCGCTCCGATGAATGCTCGCGGAGGGAGGATGGTGTGATTCGGATCTAGATCCCCGTCTCTTTTATAGGCGGCTCATTTGCGCAGCTAGGGGGGTAAATGTAAAGATACCCTGGCTTTTCGCATTCATTCGACAGATGGAAGATGGCCATTATTGGGCGTGGAAGCCAAGGAGCGCAGCATTTATGAGAAGCCGGACACTATTCGACAAGTATATGGAATTTGGAGAAGAACCCGCCTTGCAATGCCGAAGACAATCAACGTGCCGGACTCGTCATCATTGAAGCCTGGTTCGGGGGCTACTGAGGGAGTCCCGGATTAGGGGGTGTCCGGATAGCCGAACTATCACCTTTGGCCGGACTCCTGGACTATGAAGATACAAGATTGAAGACTCCGTCCCGTGTCCGGATGGGACTTTCCTTGGCGTGGAAGGCAAGCTTGGCGATACGGATATGTAGATCTCCTACCATTGTAACCGACTCTGTGTAACCCTAGCCCTCTCCGGTGTCTATATAAACCGGAGGGTTTTAGTCCGTAGGACGAACAACAATCATACCATAGGCTAGCTTCTAGGGTTTAGCCTCTCTGATCTCGTGGTAGATCTTCTCTTGTACTACCCATATCATCAATATTAATCAAGTAGGAGTAGGGTTTTACCTCCATCGAGAGGGCCCGAACCTGGGTAAAAACATCGTGTCCCTTGTCTCCTGTTACCATCCGCCTAGACGCACAGTTCGGGACCCCCTACCCGAGATCCGCCGGTTTTGACACCGACATTATAGTCACCTATTAGGTTTATGATCGAAACCCGCGAAGTGACAATATCGGATCTTCATCGGTAATACCTAGTTTGAGAGTCATGTATTTCACATGTCTAATGCTTTGGAGTCTCTATTAAAAGGAGCCTTAAGTATCCACTTAGGTTTCTTAGACCCTACTGCCGACATGCTAGAAAAAGATGTCATGCAAGTTCCTTCGATAACACATATGACTATATTCGGAGATACATGCGTACATTACAGTGGATTGAATTGGGTGTCAATGTCACCATGTTAAATAGTATAATGAGGCATCCATCGACATAATATCCATCGCTGATCCAATGCCTACGAGCTTTTCACATCTTGTGCTTCGCTTATTTACTTTTCCGTTGTTACTGTTACAATCACTACAAAACTATTATCTTTACTTTTGCCACTGTTACCTTTATTATCATACTACTTTGCTACTAAATACTTTGCTGCAGATACTAAGTTATCCAGGTGTGGTTGAATTAAAAACTCAATTGCTAATACTCAATAATATTCTTTGGCTCCCCTTGTGTCGAATCAATAAATTTGGGTTGAATACTTTACCCTCGAAAGCTGTTGCGATCCCCTACACTTGTGGGTTATCAAGACTAATTTCTGGCGCCATTGCCGGGGAACATAGCTCTATTCTCTGAGTCACTTGGGATTTATATCTGTTGATCACTATGAGGAACTTGAGAGATGAAAGAACCAAGATTTTGCCCTCAACTACGAGGGGAGGTAAGGAACTGCCATCTAGCTCTGCACTAGATTCTCCTTCTGTTATTAATAAGCTTGCGACACCTAAACCTGCTACTGCTATGAATTCTAATATGTCGCATGTTATTGATGATGCCACTTCTGCTGTGCATGATACTTATGATGAAACTACTTCTGTGCGTGATACTACTTTGCCATTAGGTGAATTTCTTGATGAACAACTTGCTAGGGCTAGAGAGAATGAAATTATTGAAGATGCTATTATTGATGATAGTGATGATGAAAGTTCTCCCCCTGATTATGAATTACTTGTTGTTCCTGAGGGTTATGTTATGGAAGAGGAAGCTCCGAGAGCTATCTTGCTTGTAAAGATAGATATGATCTTAAGAAGTTATTAGCTAAATGGAAGCAGCAATCTCTTAATGCTAGAATGAAACCTGACCTTGTTTTTGCTACTTCACCTATCTGTGTTACTGATAAGGATTAAGAATTCTCTGTTGATCCTGAGATTATTACTTTGGTCGAATCTGATCCTTTTTATGGCCTTGAATCTGAAACTGGTGTGGCACATCTTACAAAGTTGAATGATATAGCCACCCTGTTTACTAATGATGAGAAGTCTTGCTATTATTATATCCTTAAGATATTTCCGTTCTCATTAAAGGGTGATGCTAAGACTTGGTTTAATTCTCTTGCTCCTGGTTGTGTGCGTAGTCCCTAGGATATGATTTATTACTTCTCTGCTAAATATTTCCCTGCTCATAAGAAACAAGTTGCCTTGCGGGAAATATATAATTTTGTGCAAATCAAAGAAGAGAGTCTCCCACAAGCTTGGGGGAGGCTTCTCCGATTACTTAATGCTTTTCCTGATCATCCTATTAAGAAAAATGAAATACTTGATATCTTTTATAATGGACTAACCGATGCTTCCAAGGACCACTTGGATAGTTGTGATGGTTGTGTTTTCAGGGAAAGAACAGTCGACGAAGCTGAATTACTATTGAATAATATGCTGACTAATGAAAATAATTGGACTCTTCCTGAGCCAATTCCTGAGGCAATTCCTGAAACAATTGAGCCAACTTCTGAGCCTATTCCTAAACCCACTCCAAAGAAGAGAGGTGTTTTATTTCTCAGTCCTGAAGATATGCAAGAGGTAAAGAAATCAATGAAAGAAAAAGGTATTAAAGCTGAAGATGTTAAGAATTTACCTCCTATTGAAGAAATACATGGTCTTGATATACCGCCTGCCGAAGAAACACATTGTCTTAATAACCCGACACAGGTAGTAAAGGTAAATTCTCTCTATAGATATGATAAAGTTGAAATTCCCTCTACTGAATTTCATAGCCCATGCTTAGATGAATTTGATGACTTTATGGCTAGGCAAGAAAGTTTTAATGCTTATGTTGGTAGAGAATTAAAGAATAATGCTTTCGAGATAGGACGCTCGAGTGATTATATGGCTAGAGTTAAAGGTGAACTTAAACTCATTAGCAAATATGCTTCCATGGTTGCTACTCAAGCTGAACAAGTACTTAAAGCTCAAAATGATTTGCTTGATGAATTAAATAATAAACCTGACTTTGCTGTTAGAGTGGCTACTAGAACTGGTAGAATGACTCAGGAACCTTTGTATCCTGAAGGCCACCCTAAGAGAATTGAGCAAGATTCTTAGAGAAATAATTTAGAGTCACCTAGTTCTTCTAAAAAGAAGAAAAATAAAAACGATAGGACTTCGCATGCTTCTAGTGAACCTATTGTAGACACACCTGAGAATCCCAATGATATTTCTATCTCTGATGTTGAAACACAATCAGGAGATGAACATGAACCTAGTGATAATGTTAATGATAATGTTCATGTTGATGCTCAACCTAGCAAAAACAATGAAGTAGAAATTGTACCTGCTGTTGATCTTGATAACCCACAATCAAAGAATCAACATTATGATAAGAGAGATTTTGTTGCTAGGAAGCATGGTAGAGAAAGAGAACCATGGGTTCAGAAAACCATGCCCTTTCCTCCTAAACCATCCAAGACAAAGGATGATGAGGATTTTGAGCGCTTTGCTGAAATGATTAGACCTATGTTCTTACGTATGCGCTTAACTGATATGCTTAAAGTAAATTCTTATGCTAAATATATGAAGGATATCATTACAAATAAAAGAAAGATATCGGAAGCTGAAATTTCCACCATGCTTGCTAATTACACTTTTAAGGGTGGAATACCAAAGAAACTTGGAGACCCCGGGGTACCAACTATACCATGCTCCATTAAAAGAAATTATGTTAGAACTGCTTTATGTGATCTTGGAGCCGGTGTTAGTGTTATGCCTATCTCTTTATATTGTAGACTTGAATTGAATAAGTTGACACCTACTGAAATATCTTTGCAAATGGCTGATAAATCAACTGCCATACCTGTCGGTATTTGTGAGGAGCCTGTCGTGGTTGCAAATGTCACTATCTTAACGTACTTTGTTATTCTTGGTATTCCCGAGGACGATAATATGTTGATTATCCTTGGTAGACCCTTTTTGAATATTGCAGAGGCTGTTATTTATTGCAACAAAGGCAATGTCACTTTTCATGTTAATGGTAATGAGCATACGGTACACTTTCCGAGGAAACAATCTCAAGTTCATAGCATCAATTCTATTGGAAAAGTTCCAACTATCATTATTGGAGGTTTTGAATTTCCTCTCCCTACTGTCAAGAAAAAGTATGATATTCTTATTGTACGGGATGTTCATATCCCCGTTGAGGTAACTTAGTGTTATTCGAAATTTCTCCGGTACCGTGTTATTCGGAATGAGTTTGTTAACAAGACTTGATCAACCTTGTTAGTGGATTCATTTTGATGATCACGAGATGGATGAAACTAGAAGGCACAACCTTCTGTACCCTCTTTTTACTTTCTATTCTTTAAAATAAATAAAGAAAAAATAGTATTATCCGTCTGTTTTCTGAATTATCCGTGCAATAAAAAATATCCCGAAAATAAAAGTGCTCCAAATGCCCTGCAAATTTAGTATGATTTTTTATGGAATATTTGAGGATTTTAGGCACTGAAAACACTACAGGAGGGGCAAGCACCAGGCCACGAGAGTGGAGGGCGCGCCCACACCCCCTGGGAGTGCCCCCTGTCTCGTGGGCCCCTGGTGGCCCCCCTCCACTTATGCCAGCACCCACACACTCCATCTTCTTCCCAAAATAATCCCCATCCAGCTCAAGAACGAGTTCTAGCTCATTTTGCTACGATTTTCGATCTCCTTGCTCAAATCTCCATTCACAAAACTGCTTCGGGAGATTGTTGCTTGGTATGTGACTCCTGCATTGGTCCAATTAGTTTTTCTTCTAGTTCTTTATTCATTGCAAATTTTTGCTGCATAGGTGACCATGGTCTTGAGCTTGCATGTTAAATTTATGAGGTCCCAAGTAATTCTAATGCATGATATAGGCTCTAGGCACTTGTAGGAGTAGTTGCTATCAATCTTGTTTAGTTTTATTAACTTTTATTTTGAAGTTACTAAAATTTCAGAAATTTTCAGAAAATGTTAAGGAGATTTTTGAGGGGCTCTTCGAGCCAAGGCTCCCATGAAAAACAAGCTAAAGAGAAGGAAAAAGCCAAGCATAATCTTCCTCGCATAGCGGAAGTACGGCCGTGTGAATGGCCATGCGATAATTTCCTGAGAGAAGCTGGAATTTATGAAGATTTTTATTCTTTGATCGATAATGCAGGCCTCACCGATTTCCTCCTCGACCGGATCGATCGGTATCTCTTACTCACCAATACTTTTGTCCAAAACTTTTATTATTATCCTAAGAAGTCACCGCCTTCAGTATCATTTCATTTATATGATGAATTCAGGGAAATGTCCTTACGTAATTTTTGCGTGGTATGTAGGATACCATTTGAGGGAAAATTAGAGGAACCACATCGTAGAGATGTGGATGGCTTTGTTAACACTATTACTGTAGGGGATCCAAAGAAGAGTTCCGATGCGAGAATCTCTAGCATACACTTTCCTGTTTTACGCTACTTTGCCATATTTGCTAGTAGATGCTTGATTGGTTGTGGAAATAGTGGAAACTTCAATGTTCCTGATATTATCATTCTTCACCATGCCTTGTTTGGAGATAATAGTTTTAGTATGGGTGCCGTCATTGCTAAACGGCTAAGCCTGAATCGTACAAAAGGCCCCATCTTTGGAGGTATCTATGCTGCACGTCTTGCTAGACATTTTGAGATACCTATTAGGCACCATGAGAAAGAGGAGACAAAATTGCCTCCTTACAATTTAGATTACAAGAGCATGGTAGCATGAGTTTATTGTTGACAACAAAGATAAGATGCTCCTGTATAACCTGAGATTTAATAAGAAACACAATGAGACTATTATTTTGCCTGCGCCTCTGTTGTTTGATTTGATTGCAGATAATTTTCTTGTCACGCCGGAAGTAGTGTACGCTCATCGAGGCCAAGCATCCACTCTAGAACCTGAGCCTGAGCCGGAACCTGCACTGGACCCTTATCGTGCATCATCTTACCAGTGGGACCCGGAGATGGCCAGCCAGTGCTATCCTAATTACACCTCCCAGTACACCGGGGAGAGTAGCAGCGGTCCTTGACAATAAACGAACTTAGGCCAAAAGCCTAAGCTTGGGGGAGTACATATTTCTCATCGACTTTACATTCATGTTCACACACTATTCTAGTCGTCGGTGCTCATACTCTTTCATTGTATTATCCATGCTAGTTTAAATTTCTTTTTCTAGTTTTCTTCTTGTGTGTTTGATAAACCTTAGGAAAAACCAAAAAAAATAGTTAATTTAATTTCCATGCTTGTACTAGAAATTAAAATGAAAACCCAAAAAGATTTCTCGTTCTTCTTTTACTTGTTTGGGGCTTTCCTGTGTAAATAGTTTTCTTTTCTTTTCTTTTCTTTTCTTTGGGGGTTGAGAGTAGAAGACCATATTGAAAATGTTTAGTGGCTCCCATATGCATGATTGTTTATTTAACTTAGAGCCCATATTACTTTGTATTCTATCTTGAGTTGAATGCTTGCAGATTCCAGCTTAGTCCAATGCACGTGCACTATTATTATTGTACAGACCGTTCGGTCGTGCAAGTGAAAGGCAATAATGACGATATATGATGGACTTATTGAGATGAGAAAAGCTAGTATGAACTCGACCTCTCTTGTTTTTGTAAATATGATGAGTTCATCGTTCCTGATTCACCTTATTATGAAGTAAACATATTTGCAATGACATTTAGAGATTATAGTTGCTCGTGCCATGCTTGATCAGCTATGAGTTATAATGGTTTGCCTTGCGTGCCAACATGCCATTAGAATGATTATGATGTGGTATGATGGGATGGTATCCTCCTTTGAATGAATTGAGTGACTCGACTTGGCACATGTTCACGCATGTAGTTGAAACAAATCAACATAGCCTTCATGATATTTATGTTCATGGTAGATTATAACCTACTCATGCTTATACTCGGTGTGAATTAATTTTAATGCATGTTTATGACTGTTGTCGCTCTCTCAGTTGGTCGCTTCCCAGTCTTCTGCTAGCCTTCACCTGTACTAAGCGGGAATACTGCTTGTGCATCCAAACTCCTTAAACCCCAAAGTTGTTCCATATGAGTCCACCATACCTTCCTATATGCGGTATTTACCTGCTGTTCCAAGTAAATTTGTATGTGCCAAACTCCAAACCTTCAAATGAAATTCTATTTTGTATGCTCGAGCAGCTCATGTTTCAACTAGGGCTGCCTATATCTTCCATGCTAGGTGGGTTATTCTCAAGAGGAGTGGTGAGGGAGTCCTGGATTAGGGGGTGTCCGGATGGCCGAACTATCACCGTTGACCGGACTCCTAGACTATGAAGATACAAGATTGAAGACTTTGTCCCGTGTCCGAATGGGACTTTCCTTGGCGTGGAAGGCAAGCTTGGCGATACGGATATGTAGATCTCCTACCATTGTAACCGACTCTGTGTAACCCTAACCCTCTCCTGTGTCTATATAAACCAGAGGGTTTTAGTCCGTAGGACGAACAACAATCATACCATAGGCTAGCTTCTAGGGTTTAGCCTCTTTGATCTCGTGGTAGATCTACTCTTGTACTCCCCATATCATCAATATTAATCAAGCAGGAGTAGGGTTTTACCTCCACTGAGAGGCCCCGAACCTGGGTAAAAACATTGTGTCCCTTGTCTCCTGTTACCATCCGCCTAGACGCACAGTTCGGGACCCCCTACCCGAGATCCGCCGGTTTTGACACCGACATTGGTGCTTTCATTGAGAGTTCCTCTGTGTCGTCACCTTTAGGCCCGATGGCTCCTTCAATCATCAACAATGACGCGGTCCAGGGTGAGACTTTTCTCCCCGGACAGATCTTCATATTCGGCGGCTTTGCACTCAGGGCCAACTCGCTTGGCCATCTGGAGCAGATTGAAAGCTACACCCCTGGCCATCAAGTCAGATTTGGAGGTTTGAACTACACGGCTGACATCCGCGAAGACTTGATCTTTGACGGATTCGAGCCACTGCCAAGCGCGCCGCACTGTCTCGATGGGCATGATCTAGCTCTGCCGCCGGACAGTACCCTGGAGGCCGCACCAGCGTCCGCTCCGACTCCAAGCTCGGAGCCGACTTCTTCGGTCGAGGACGAGTGGCTGGACACCACCTCGGGGGCTACGATCTCTACGGCGATTGAGCCGAACACCATCCCTGTCCTTCGCAAAGCCCGTGACTTCGAGGTGCCAGACTCCTCTCCGGACTCCGAACCTCCCGCGCCCCTGCCAATCAAATCCGATTGGGCGCAGGTTATGGAGTTCACTGCCGCGGACATCTTTCAGCACTCGCCCTTTGGCGACATCCTGAATTCACTAAAGTCTCTCTCTTTATCTGGAGAGCCCTGGCCGGACTGTGGTCAGGAAGGTTGGGATGCGGACGACGAAGAAATTCAAGGCACGCCCACCACCCACTTTGTAGCCATTGTCGATGATTTAACTGACATGCTCGACTTTGACTCCGAAGACATCGACGGTATGGACGACGATGCCGAAAACGACCAAGAACCAGCGCCTACAGGGCACTGGAAGGCCACCTCAACTCATGATGTATATATGGTGGATACACCTAAAGGAAGCGATAACGAGGAACAACGGGACACTGCAAAGGATAATTCCCTCGAAAAGCAGTCAAAACGGCGACGTAAGCGCCGCTCAAAGTCCCGCCTCGACAAAGACAGCACCCATACAGACCTAGCCATAGAGCAGGGCAAACTGGTGGACGACGAACATGCCCTCGAGCAACCATCCAAACAGGATAACTTGGATAAACAATCCGTCACCGGCGAAGATAATAGTCCGGACGATCTCACGCCGGACACATCGTTGGAGTGGAAGAACCTCCACAAAAGGTTCGTCACCACAGCACGTAGTCTGAAGAAGCAGAAGCGGAAGCTCAAAACAGCGGAAGACGCACTCAGAATGAGATGGAGCAAAGTACTCAACACCGCAGACAAATACGGCGATAGTCGCCAAACAAAGAGCTACCCGAAGCGCAAACTACTACCCGAATTTGACGAGGAGGCCGTAGAGCCCCCACAATAAAAGAACAAAGAGGCCGCCCGGTTGGATAGACGACCACATGGCAAACATAGAGCGGCAAGCGGCGCCGCACACAAGCCGGCACGCGATCCACATAAGGATCCACACCAAAAGGATGGCCCAGTCAGGTCTATCTATGGGCCAAGAAAGCAAGCTCTAGAAAGCAATGCAACACATTGAGTATTCGAACACCAAGGCACACCCAAATACAGGGGCGCTGCACACCCCCTATGTTTCACCGATGAGGTGCTGGATCATGAATTTCTAGCGGGATTCAAGCCCGTAAACATAGAGGCATACGACGGAACAACAGACCCTGGAGTCTAGATTGAGGATTATATCCTGCACATACACATGGCTAGAGGAGATGACCTCCACGCCATAAAATACTTACGCCTCAAGCTCAAAGGGCCAGCTCGGCATTAGCTCAAAAGCCTCCCGGAAAATACCATTGGAAGTTGGGAAGAGCTCGAGAATGCGTTTCGGGCAAATTTTCAGGGGACTTATGTCCGCCCTCCAGATGCAGACGATTTAAGTCACATAACTCAACAGCCCAGAGAGTCAGCCCACAAATTCTGGAACAGGTTCCTCACCAAAAAGAACCAAATAGTCGACTGTCCGGACGCCTAAGCCTTAGCAGCTTTCAAACACAACGTCCGAGACGAATGGCTCGCCAGACACCTTCGCCAAGAAAAGCCGAGAACAATGGCCGCACTAACAAGCCTCATGACCCGCTTTTGCGCGGGAGAGGATAGCTGGCTGGCAAGATGCAGCACCAGCGACCCAAGTACATCCGAGGTCAGGGATGGAAATGGGAAACCACGACGCAACAAGGACCAGCGCCGGACCAAGGGAAACAGTCTGAAGAGCATGACAGTCAACGCCGGATTCAAAAGCTCTCGGCAGAACAATAAAAAACTGCCTCTTAAGGATAACAGCGACGAGCTATCCAACCTAAACAAAATCTTGGACAAGATATGCCAAATCCATAGTACTCCCGGGAAGCCTGCAAACCATACCCACAGAGATTGTTGGGTCTTCAAGCAGTCCGGCCGACTTAACGCCGAACACAAGGGGCTCGACACACCAAGTGAGGACGACGACGAACCCCACAAGCAGAGCACCGGAAAACAAAAGAATTTCCCACAAGAGGTCAAAACAGTAAACTCACTTCAAGTGACAAAAGGGAAAAACAGAGCAGCGCCGACTAAAATACGCGCTGCACGGTCTACCCCAGCGGAGTCCCAACACTGGCTGTCAAAACCAATCACCTTCGACCATCAGGACTACTCCGGAAGTATCCAGAACACAGGATGGACTGCCTTGATATTAGATCCTATAATCGACGGACTCCAATTTACACAAGTCCTAATGGACGGCGGCAGTGATCTAAACCTGCTATATCAGGACACAATCCGCAGAACGGGGATAGACCCAACCAAAATTCTCCATAGCAACACTTCCTTTCAAGGAGTAATGCCATGCCCATATGCCCATTGTACGGGCTTTCTACCACTAGAAGTTGTGTTCGGCTCATCCGACAACTTCCGTTGTGAAAAGTTAGTCTTCCACATCGCCCCATTTACAAGTAGCTATCAAGCACTATTGGGACGCGAAGCTTTCACCCGCTTTAACGCAATACCGCATTACGCATCTCTTACACTTAAAATGCCCGGTCCACGCGACATCATCTCATTAAAGGGAAACTTCGAGTGTTCCTCGAATACGGAAGAACGTGAGACTGCCTTGACAGCCACACACTAATCCGGCTTTGCTGATCAAAAGCACCTAAACAGGTCATTCAGACCCCGGACACGGTTAGGCGAGTCCGGCATAAATAAACAAGGGGCTTACTAGCCGCGTACCCCCTTACAAGGGGCTCCACGCATGTACAACAAGAGACAATAAAGCTCAATTTTATTCATTTTTTGAATCATACTCTGTTTATTTTAAAATACATTTTTCGCACAATCTTTTTTTCCCAACTAAGTTCTTCTCTTTTACAGATGAACACCGTGCTACACCCGTCCAGGATACGGCACAACAGAGACACAGGCGCAGACGTGCAGTAGGGACCCGTTGCAAGGATTCTTTTCAGATTAAGACCCTGCGTAAACCTTTTTTACCGTCTCTTGTTGATACAAATCTCCCGGTTTCTTGCTATAACTGAGGAGGAGGCTGGCGTTTTGGCATCGGCTGCGCCAGAAATTTTTGCGCGTACCTGGACACTAGGGGCTTAGGGCATTGTTCTGCCCGTTTTCATAAAGACCGAATACCTTATGGAGTGTTCGGCGTCTCGAGTTAGGCCTTATATGCATCAGCTCCGAATCATGTCTTTGGTCAAATGTTGGGTTTGCCCGGCTCCTGTGTTTTGCTGCCTTACGTTCCGCTCTATCGGCTAACGCGGCACCAGGAGAACTACTGCGATTGTGCCCCGGTTCGGCCTGGTGAGCAGCTCAGTAGAGAAAGCCGAAAACTGACTGTCATGATATAGTGAGAGTCTGGTCAACCACTCGATGGACCACTGGAATGTTTAGAACTCCTTCACATTAATGAAGGACCGCTTCCCGGTCAGGCACATACGCGCCCCAAATTCGGGAGAGCGCGGTGCCCCTAGGGGCTATATAGTAGCCCCACCATCGAACTCCTATGGCTAAGTGAAAGTGATAAAGCATTATGGTCCGGTTGCCTAGTTTGCTACGCTATCACCTCCTTTACAGGACCAAGACATTGGATTAAGTGTGAAAATGCGCCTTTTTGCAAACACCCCCGCACTATGTGCGTGGGGGCTGAAGCCGAAGACTGCCATCTTTCAGGTTATATACACATATACATCAACGGCCGCACAGGAGGTATTTTACTACTTGAACGCACAAGTATAAAAAGCCCTTATATTATATTGAAACATCGTTTCACAAACCATACATGTCATTAGAACATAATATCCTTCGAGCACTGCGTCTCTATTAAACGAGCGCCCTGCAGGACTTCCTCAAAATAGTGCTCGGCAGGTACTCGGCTTCTATCCGAATCCTGGGATGCAATGTCGGTGGCCTTCATCTCCGCCCAGCATGTCTTGACACGGGTAAGAGCCATCCGCGCACCCTCTATGCATGCTGACCGCTTCATTGCACCAATATGCGGCACCGCACCAAGGAACTGCTGCACCAAGCCAAAATAACTCTTCGGCTCGGGCCTGCTCGGCCATAAATGAGTCACGACATCCTTCATGGCAAGTCCGGACAACCTATTCAGCTCAGTCCATTCGGCCAAACGATCGGTCAATGGAAGCGGACGCTCTGGACTATGGAACTGCGACCAAAAAAGCTCTTCCATTCCGTGATCCTTTTGGCCTCGGAAGTGTGCGACCACGTCTGCGGCACTCGCCGCCAAATCCAGATAAGCATCCTCCACACCCCACAGCTGGCCAACTAAGCATACTTAGGATCCGTAAATTTCCTCCGCAGCAGAAAGGGCTTTCCAGCCACGATATCCCCGGCTTGACGTAGCTCCTCCTTTATAGCTCTCATCGCGGAGCAGGCATCCTTGGCTTCGGCGGTGGCCTTCTTCAGGTCCTCTTGCTCCGCTCGACGTTCTTTTTCAAGAAACTCGTAGCGGTCGGTAGCATTCTTCAACTTCCCAACCATCTCGGCCATTTCCTCCCTGCTTCAGCAGTGAGCAGCCTGTTCAGCTTTTAGCTCTTCGGCCGCCCTCAAGGCAGCCGCATCACTTTTTCTGGCTTGCTCCCTGACTCGGGCTAGCTTCGCCCGAAGGTTCTCCATAGCAGCGGCACCATCTGCATAAAGCATACATGTTTTAAGGCATGGGCGTCAAGCTCCCTTACCAGGTGTCCGCGGAGAAGTTGCATACCTTGTGACTCGTCAAGCCGCTTATTGACAAGTGCGGTGTCCGCATCCGCCACGTCAAGTGCGGTGTCCGCATTCGCCACGTCAAGTTGCCGCTTCAGTTCGGCATATTGATCAGTCCGGCTGGCCACCGGACGCTCCGCCACCTATATAGGACATGCGACATCTTACAACTAAGATTATGATCCTCGGCGCGCTGTCACTTTCAACAAAGCACCGAGTCTCAGGGGCTACTATCTATACAGGGCGCATTCTATATGCAAAATTGTCAGAAGGTATATCATTTTTGCGTACCTCAAACCCCGTCAGTAAACTTCTGACGGCTTCATGCAATCCGCTCTCAGCGGATGAAATCCTTTCAATCACCGTACCCATTAACACACGGTGATCTTCTGAGATAGACGCTCGCCCGAGCAGATCCTTCAGCTCCTCCGACCATACACCAGTTGGTGCCGGACCTCCCGGCCCCGCCGGACTCGGGGATACCCTCCGCGACGACACCTCAGGGTCGTCCGCCCCGCAGGACGGTACGGCAGATGGAGGCGTTTCGCTCTCCATCATCTCCGGACGAAGATCCCCCGAAGATGAGCTCTGCTGAGAAGGGCTGAGATCCGAACTACAAGGTAAAACTTCAGTTATCTTCAGAAAAAAAACAGGGATGTCCCTTATTACAAAACTCCCCTTTCTACTTACGGCTTGCTGGAGGGCTGATTCCCTTGGGGAAATAGTGCGGCCAGGGCTTCTCCTGGCGCAGGACCCTCTGGTGAAGATTTCTTCCCCCGCTTTGAGGCCTTGGCCTCCGGATCTTCAAAAGCGGTCCTCTTCTCCCCCTAGAGGGAGGGATTCTCGATCCCCCTTCCTTGAAAGGCTCATTCGCGGAGGCAGTAGCTTCCCTGTTCCCCCCTTTGTCCTCTTCCAAAGGCGCAACCTCCAGCATCTTGGTTAACACAGGATCCGGCGTGGTCTCAGGGAGGGGGGCCGGACACCTTATTAGTTTTGCTTTCGCTATCCACTCCTGTTCAAGGGACATCTCTTTGAAGGGCAAGTTTATGATAAATGTATGGATAGCGTGTCCGGGCACAAGACTACTTACTTGAGTATCCGAGCAATTGCAGCTCAGACTTGCGTCCTCGGTCAAGTCCGGACACATCTCTTGTGATCCGAAGAACAGTTTATACATCTCCACGGGCGTCGCGCCCATGAAGTGTTGGAGAGCTCGTGGTCCCTTCGGATTAAATTCCCACAGGCGAAGGGGGCGACGTTTGCAGGGCAGTAGGCGCCGAATCAACATGACATGTGATACGTCTCCAACGTATCTATAATTTTTGATTGCTCCATGCTACTTTATCTATTGTTTTGGACTATAATGGGCTTTATTTTCCACTTTATATTATTTTTGGGACTAACCTATTAACCGGAGGCCCAGCCCAGAATTGTTGTTTTTTGCCTTTTTCAGTATTTCGAAGAAACAGAATATCAAACGGAGTCCAAACGGAATGAAACCTTCGGGAACGTGATTTTCTCATCAGATAAGATCCAGGAGACTTGGACCCTCCGTCAAGAAAGCCACGAGGCGGTCACGAGGGTGGAGGGCGCGCCCTCCCCCCTGGGCGCGCCCCCTACCTCGTGGGCCCCTCAGAGCTCCACCGACATACTCCTTCCTCCTATATATACCTACGTATCCCCGTATGATCAGAACAGGAGCCAAAAACCTAATTCCACCGCCGCAACCTTCTGTATCCACGAGATCCCATCTTGGGGTCTGTTCCGTAGCTCCACCGGAGGGGGCATCCACCACGGAGGGCTTCTACATCATCACCATAGCCCCTCCGATGAAGTGTGAGTAGTTTACTTCAGACCTTCGGGTCCATAGCTAGTAGCTAGATGGCTTCTTCTCTCTTTTTGGATCTCAATACAATGTTCTCCCCCTCTCTCGTGGAGATCTATTCGATGTAATCTTCTTTTTGCGGTGTGTTTGTTGAGACCGATGAATTGTGGGTTTATGATCCAGTATTATCTATGGAAAATATTTGATTCTTCTCTGAATTCTTTTATGTATGATTGAGTTATCTTTGTAAGTCTCTTCGAATTATCCGTTTGGTTTGGCCAACTAGATTGATAGTTCTTGCAATGGGAGAAGTGCATGGCTTTGGGTTCAATCTCGCGGTGTCCTTACTCAGTGACAGAAGGAGTTGCAAGGCACGGATTGTATTGTTGCCATCGAGGATAACAAGATGGGTATTTTATCATATTGCATGAATTTATCCCTCTACATCATGTCATCTTGCTTAAGGCATTACTCTGTTTTTAACTTAATACTCTAGATGCATGCTGGATAGCGGTCGATGAGTGGAGTAATAGTAGTAGATGCAGAATTGTTTTGATCTACTTGTCACGGACGTGATGCCTATATACATGATCATTGCCTAGATATACTCATAACTATGCTCAATTCTGTTAATTGCTCAACAGTAATTTATTCACCCACCGTAGAATACTTATGCTCTTGAGAGAAGCCATTAGTGAAACCTATGGCCCCCGGGTCTATTCTCATCATATCAATCTATATCACTTTATTTACTTGCTTTGTTTTTACTTTGCCTTTTACTTTTTACTTTGCATCTATCTATCAAAAATACCAAAAATATTATCTCTATCAGATCTCACTCTCGTAAGTGACCGTGAAGGGATTGACAACCCCTAAGCGTTGGTTGTGAGTTGCTATCGTTTTGTGCAGGTACGAGGGACTTGCGCGTGACCTCCTACTGGATTGATACCTTGGTTCTCAAAAACTGAGGGAAATACTTACGCTACTGTGCTGCATCACCCCCTCCTCTTAGGGAAAAACCAACGCAAGCTCGAGACGTAGCAAGAAGGATTTCTGGTGCCGTTGCCGGGGAGGCTTACGCAAAAGTCAACATACCAAGTACCCATCACAATCCCTATCTCTCGCATTACATTATTTGCCATTTGCCTCTCGTTTTCCTCTCCCCCACTTCACCCTTGCCGTTTTATTCGCCCTTCTTCCGTTCGATCTTATGTTTGCTTGTACCTTCTTTTTGCTTGCATCTTTGCTTGCTAAAAGTTTATGGATCTTGATCCGCTTGCCAATCTTTTTAAGGGATCCAATTATGATAAACCAATTCCTAGTAATTTGGATGCACTAGATTATCTTTATAAGGTTTTGCCTGAAATTCGTGAAGTGACTCACGATAGATCTTTGAATAAAAAGCATGATTGGAATGATTTTATTATAAAATCTTTTGTTGTCAATTATGCTAATAATATGCAAAACCCTAAGCTTGGGGATGCTAGTTTTGCTATGTCCTCTACTTGTTGCAATGATCATGATTGGGGTGATTCTTCTTATGATCTTGAAAATTTATTTAATCCCCATGATGAATATGAGATTGATAATAGTGTTTGCAATAATATTGAAGGTGGGTTTGTAAGAGTGTCAACTTTAGATCCCACATATTTGGATAATGTTCAATCTTATGAAGTTTTTGATAAAAGTGGGTTTGGAGAGGTCATGACTTTAGTTAATGTTAATCCCACTATTTTGGAAGAGTGTCAACTTTACATGCATGTGGATCGTGTTGAGAATATGTTATGTGATAGCTATTTTGTTGAATTTGCTTATGATCCTACATGTAATTATTATGAGAGAGGAAAATATGGTTGTAGAAATTTTCATGTTACTAAATTACCTCTCTTCATGTTGAGATTGCTATAATCTCTTTGTTCTTCCTTGCATATGCTAGTTTTTGCTTGCCTTGATAATTTGTTTGCTTACAAGATGCATATGCATAGGAAGTATGTTAGACTTAAGTGTGTTTGTCACATGTTTTATGATGCTCTCTTTGTGCTTCAATTCTTGTCTTTCATGTGAGCATCATTGAAATCTCAATGCCTAGCTAGGGGCGTTAAACGATAGCGCTTGTTGGGAGGCAACCCAATTTTATTTTGTGTTTTTGTTTTTTCTTCTGTTTAGGAATAAATAATCCATCTACCTTCTGTTTGGATGTGGTTTTATGTTTTAATTAGTGTTTGTGCCAAGTAAGACCTATAGGATAACCTACGATGGTAGTTGATTTGATTCTGCTGAAAAACAGAAACTTTAGCGCTCACGAGATTAGCTGCCATTTTATACTGGAGAGTGCTTTTGCGTTGATTCTTTTTGCTGCTGATCATAAGCAAATTTTACAGGACTTCCTATTTTGGTATAATTTTTAGAGTTCCATAAGTTTGCATTATTTACAGATTACTACAGACTGTTCTGTTTTTGACAGATTCTGTTTTTCGAGTGTTGTTTGCTTATTTTGATGAATCTATGGCTAGTAAATTAGTTTATAAACCATAGAGAAGTTGGAATACAGTAGGTTTAACACCAATATAAATAAAGAATGAGTTCATTACAGTACCTTGAAGTACTCTTTTGTTTTCTTTCTCTAACGGAGCTCACGAGATTTCTGTCGAGTTTTGTGTTGTGAAGTTTTCAAGTTTTGGGGGAATTCTTTTGATGGATTATGAAACAAGGAGTGGCAAGAGCCTAAGCTTGGGGATGCCCATGGCACCCCCAAGATAATCCAAGGACACCAAAAAGTCAAAGCTTGGGGATGCCCCGGAAGGCATCCCCTCTTTCGTCGACTTCCATCGGTAATTTACTTGGAGCTATATTTTTATTCACCAACATGATATGTGTTTTGCTTGGAGCGTCTTGTATTATTTGTGTCTTTGCCTGTTAGTCTACCACAATCATCCTTGCTGTACACACCTTTTGAGAAATCCATACATGATTTGGAATTTGTTAGAATACTCTATGTGCTTCACTTATATCTTTTGAGCTTGATAGTTTTGCTCATAGTGCTTCACTTATATCTTTTTGAGCATGATAATTTTTGCTCTAGTGCTTCACTTAGATCTTTTAGAGAATGGTGGTGGATTTGTTTTAAAGAAACTTGATCTCTCATGCTTTACTTATATTATTTTGAGAGTCTTTGATAGCATGGTAATTTGCTTAATGTTAATATACTTGGTATTCAAGATATGTGAAACTTTCTGTTGAGTGCGTTGAATACTAAGATAAGTTTGATGCTTGATAATTGTTTTGAGATATGGAGGTGATAATATCAAAGTCGTGCTAGTTGGGTGATTATGAATTTGAGAAATACTTGTGTTGAAGTTTGCAAGTCCCGTAGCATGCACATATGGTTAAAGTTGTGTAACAAATTTGAAACATGAAGTGTACCTGGCTTGTGCATCCTTATGAGTGGCGGTCGGGGACGAGCGATGGTCTTTTCCTACCAATCTGTCCCCCTAGGAGCATGCGCGTAGTACTTGATTTTTGATGACTTCTAAATTTTTGCAATAAGTATATGAGTTCTTTTTGACTAATGTTGAGTCCATGGATTATACGCACTCTCACCTTTCCGCCATTGCTAGCCTCTTCGGTACCGTGCATTGTCCTTTCTCACCTTGAGAGTTGGTGCAAACTTCGCCGGTGCATCCAAACCCCGTGATACGATACGCTCTATCACACATAAACCTCCTTTTATCTTCCTCAAAACAGCCACCATACCTACCTATCATGGCATTTCCATAGCCATTCCGAGATATATTGCCATGCAACTTCCACCATCATCATCGTGACATGCATTACTTTTGTCATATTGCCATTGCATGATCTTGTAGTTGACATCGTATTCGTGGCAAAGCCACCCTGCATTATTTTTCATACATGTCACTCTTGATTCATTGCAACCATCCCGGTACACCACCGGAGGCATTCATATAGAGCCATATCTTGTTCAAGTTTCGAGTTGTAATCCTTATGTTGTAATGAAAGTGTGATGATCATCATTATTAGAGCATTGCCCAAAAAAAAGAGAAAGGCCCAAAAAAAAGGGGAAAGGCCCAAAAAAAGAAAGGCCCAAAAAAGGGGGCAATGCTACTATCTCTTTTCCACACTTGTGCTTCAAAGTAGCACCTTGTTCTTCATGTAGTGAGTCTCATATATTGTGCTTCAAAGTAGCACCTTGTTCTTCATGTAGTGAGTCTCATAAGTTGTCTTGTTCATACTAGTGGGAATTTTTCATTATAGAACTTGGCTTGTATATTCCTAGGATGGGCTTCCTCAAAGTGCCCTAGGTCTTCATGAGCAAGCAAGTTGGATGCACACCCACTAGTTTTCTTTTGTTGAGCATTCATAGCTCTAGTGCATCCATTGCATGGCAATCCCTACTCCTCATGTTGACATCAATTGATGGGCATCTCCATAGCCCATTGATTAGCCTCGTCAATGTGAGACTTTCTCCTTTTTTGTCTTCTCCACACAATCCCCATCATCATATTCTATTCCACCCATAGTGCTATATCCATGGCTCACGCTCATGTATTGCGTGAAGGTTGAAAAAGTTTGAGATTATTTAAGTATGAAACAATTGCTTGGCTTGTCATCGGGGGTATAGAAGTTGGGAACATCTTTGTGTGACGAAAATGAAGCATAGCCTAACTATATGATTTTGTAGGGATGAACTTTCTTTTGCCATGTTATTTTGAGAAGACATGATTGCTTTGATTAGTATGCTTGAAGTATTATTATTTTTGTGTCAATAAGAACTTTTTTCTTGAATCTTTCGGATCTGAATATTCATACCATGATTAAGAAGATTTACATTGAAATTATGCCAAAGTATCACTCCGCATCAAAAATTCTTTTTTATCATTTACCTACTCGAGGACGAGCAGGAATTAAGCTTGTGGATGCTTGATACGTCTCCAATGTATCTATAATTTTTGATTGCTCCATGCTACTTTATCTACTGTTTTGGACTATAATGGGCTTTATTTTCCACTTTTATATTATTTTTGGGACTAACCTATTAACCGGAGGCCCAGCCCAGAATTGCTGTTTTTTGCCTTTTCAGTATTTCGAAGAAACAGAATATCAAACGGAGTCCAAACGGAATGAAACCTTCGGGAACGTGATTTGCTCGTCGGATAAGATCCAGGAGACTTGGACCCTCCGTCAAGAAAGCCACGAGGCGGTCACGAGGGTGGAGGGCGCGCCCTCCCCCCTGGGCGCGCCCCCTACCTCGTGGGCCCCTCGGAGCTCCACCGACGTACTCCTTCCTCCTATATATACCTACGTATCCCCAACGATCAGAGAAGGAGCCAAAAACCTAATTCCACCGCCGCAACCTTCTGTATCCACGAGATCCCATCTTGGGGCCTGTTCCGGAGCTCCGCCGGAGGGGGCATCCACCACGGAGGGCTTCTACATCATCACCATAGCCCCTCCGATGAAGTGTGAGTAGTTTACTTCAGACCTTCGGGTCCATAGCTAGTAGCTAGATGGCTTCTTCTCTCTTTTTGGATCTCAATACAATGTTCTCCCCCTCTCTCGTGGAGATCTATTCGATGTAATCTTCTTTTTGCGGTGTGTTTGTTGAGACCGATGAATTGTGGGTTTATGATCCAGATTATCTATGGAAAATATTTGATTCTTCTCTGAATTCTTTTATGTATGATTGAGTTATCTTTGCAAGTCTCTTCGAATTATCCGTTTGGTTTGGCCAACTGGATTGGTAGTTCTTGCAATGGGAGAAGTGCATGGCTTTGGGTTCAATCTTGCGGTGTCCTTACTCAGTGACAGAAAGAGTTGCAAGGCACGTATTGTATTGTTGCCATCGAGGATAACAAGATGGGGTTTTTATCATATTGCATGAATTTATCCCTCTACATCATGTCATCTTGCTTAAGGCGTTACTCTGTTTTTAACTTAATACTCTAGATGCATGCTGGATAGCGGTCGATGAGTGGAGTAATAGTAGTAGATGCAGAATCGTTTCGATCTACTTGTCACGGACGTGATGCCTATATACATGATCATTGCCTAGATATACTCATAACTATGCTCAATTCTGTCAATTGCTCAACAGTAATTTGTTCACCCACCGTAGAATACTTATGCTCTTGAGAGAAGCCACTAGTGAAACCTATGGCCCCCGGGTCTATTCTCATCATATCAATCTCCATCACTTTATTTACTTGCTTGTTTTACTTGCCTTTACTTTTTACTTTGCATCTATCTATCAAAAATACCAAAAATATTATCTCTATCAGATCTCACTCTCGTAAGTGACCGTGAAGGGATTGACAACCCCTAAGCATTGGTTGCGAGTTGCTATCGTTTTGTGCAGGTACGAGGGACTTGCGCGTGACCTCCTACTGGATTGATACCTTGGTTCTCAAAAACTGAGGGAAATACTTATGCTACTGTGCTGCATCACCCCCTCCTCTTCGGGGAAAACCAACGCAAGATCGAGACGTAGCAACCTGCGCCACTACGACCAGATTGATCTCTCTCTCTTGGAGGTCTCGAATACGGCCCTGCAGCAGAGGAACGTCCTTGGACGGCCCCCAGTCGAGCCCTTTGTTGACCCATGACGCCAGCCGCCATGGAGGACCCGGGCGGAAGGCAGGTGGCGCCACCCATTTGGTGCCCCTGGGAGCGGTGATGTAAAACCACTCTTGTTTCCGTAAACCGAGCACCTCTTGAAAAGAGCCCTTGGGCCATGGAGCGTCAGCATTTTTGCTTATAACAGCCCCTCCGCACTCTGTCTACTGCCCCTTGATCATCTTCGGCTCCACTTCGAAGGTCTTGAGCCACAATTCGAAGTGAGGGGTAATGCGGAGGAAGGCTTCGCATACGACAATGAACTATGAGATGTGGAGGATGGACTCCGGATCCAAGTCGTGGAATTCCATCCCATAATAAAACATGAGCCCCCTCATGAAGGGGTCCGTCGGGAAGCCTAAACCCCGAAGGAAGTGAGACACGAACACCACGCTCTCACCAGGCTCGAGAGTAGGAATAACCTGCCCTTGGGCAGGTAGCCTATGCGAAATTTCGCAGGTTAGATACTTGGCGTCTCTCAGCTTTAGCATGTCTTCTTCCGTGACGGAAGAAGGCATCCACCGGCCTTGCAGGTCGGAGCCGGACATCGTCGAAGGTCCGAAGCGCCTGAATCTAGAGCTTTGGGTGTTGGAACTCGAGGTGAGGGGCGGATTCGATTGAGATTGAAAGAAAGGAGCAGGCCTTGGTCTCGTTATAAAGAGGTTGAATACCAAGAGCCCTCCCCATGGCCGTTTGGGACTCGCCTTCGATAGAGGGGGCGTGCCAGCGGGCACGGTTGGGTTACCCACGCCCGTATTGATGAGGATCCTATAATAAGGGAGACAATCTCCGCTTTGATAAGACGTGCCAAGGAAACCGCCTCGCTAAACGCGCTGAGGTGGGATAGTAAAAAATGATTTGAATAAAGGCCTGGCCGTGGTGTGATGTCACGCCATGTAATACGTCAGCAGATCTGTGTAAAGATTATTCTCTCTACGGTGGTATGTGGAACTTGTTTTGCAGAGCCGGACACTATCCTTGTGTTCAAAATCTTCTATGAAGAACTCGGAGGAGGAACCCGCCTTGCAATGCCGAAGACAATATGCGCGCCGGACTCGTCGTTATTGAAGCCTGGTTCAGGGCCTACTGAGGGAGTCCTGGATTAGGGGGTGTCCGAATGGCCGGACTATCACCGTTGGCCGGACTCCTAGACTATGAAGATACAAGATTGAAGACTTCGTCCCGTGTCCGGATGGGACTTTCCTTGGCGTGGAAGGCAAGCTTGGCGATACAGATATGTAGATCTCCTACCATTGTAACCGACTCTGTGTAACCCTAGCCCTCTCTGGTGTCTATATAAACCAGAGGGTTTTAGTCCGTAGGACGAACAACAATCATACCATAGGCTAGCTTCTAGGGTTTAGCCTCTTTGATCTCGTGGTAGATCTACTCTTGTACTGCCCATATCATCAATATTAATCAAGCAGGAGTAGGGTTTTACCTCCATCGAGAGGGCCCGAACCTGGGTAAAAACATCGTGTCTCTTGTCTCCTGTTACCATCCGCCTATACGCACAGTTCGGGACCCCCTACCCGAGATCCGCCGGTTTTGACACCGACAAGTGGACTCCGCTCCTCATTCACGAGAAAGGGCTGGTAACCGGGATGCCCAGTCCCATGATCCAAAAAGATCAAAGCAAATCATATAATTAAACAAAACTCCCACAGGGTTGTTGTTAGTTGGAGGCACTCGTTGTTTCGAGCAAGCCATGGATTGATGCTTGTTGGTGGTGGGGGAGTATAAACTTTTACCATTCTGTTTGGGAACCGCCTATAATGCATGTAGTATGGAAGATACAACCATCTCATAGTTGTTGCGTTGACAGTGAAAGTATGCCGCTCAAAATGTTATTCATCTCTATTTTAAAATCGAGCTCTGGCACCTCTACAAATCCCTGCTTCCCTCTGCGAAGGGCCTATCTATTTACTTTCATGATTGAGTCATCATCCTTCTTATTAAAAAGCACCCGCTGGAGAGCACACTGTCATTTGCATTCATTACTATTGGTTTATATTGGGTATGACTTGACTGGATCTCTTTTACCATCAATTACAATGTCTAGTCAGTCCTTGATCTTTAAAGGTGCTCTGCATTTATGTTTTGCAGTCTCAGAAAGGGCTAGCGAGATACCATTTTGTTATATCATGTTATGATTGTTTTGAAAAAGTGTTGTCATCCGAGTTTTATTATTATTGCTCGCTAACTGATTATGCCATTGATATGAGTAATTGTGAGACCTAAGTGTTATTGTGAGTATGGTTAGTTCATAATACTTGCTGAAAACCTGAATGTTGGCTTTACATGTTTACAACAACAAGAGCAAACAGAGTTTGTAAAAGTTTTTCTTTATCACTTCCAGTTTATCAACTGAATTGCTTGAGGACAAGCAAAGGTTTAAGCTTGGAGGAGTTGATATGTCTCCAACGTATCTACTTTTCCAAACACTTTTGCCCTTGTTTTGGACTCTGGAACCAACTTCCACTTCTCCGCTAGGCTCCTCCTCGGCGCCTCCCGCCGGTGGACACTCCGGCCCCGGCGGCCACCTCCTCTCCTCGCCGGTGGTCACTCCGACCCCGGCGACCACCTTCTCCTCACGCTGGTTGCCACTCCGGCGCCGGCGGCCACAACCTCTCTGTCCTTGGCCCCTTGTGGCTGGTTCACTTCATCTTTTCGTCCCTCCTCTGGATGTGACAGACCACGGGAGCTGACTATGGATCCTCCTTCACTCAACTTTGCTCGAGGTAAAGAGTTTCAGCATTTGATGAGACAAAAGTTTGGCCATCCAGTGGTGTTTTCCCCGGGTTTTCGTCAACGTGAATTCACTTTGGTGGTGTCCTTCTGTCGGGCTAGGTTTCGCTTGGATTGCCACACGGTTAGTATCACTCTCCAATCTTGTTTTGGGGGGTATCCCCAAGGTTTCCGTGTGCATCACCTTAAGGACCGAACTTTCAAGTTCTCTGTTGCTTCCAAAGCTGTGGGTTTTGAAATTTATAATCATGGTCGAGTGATCGAAAAGGATTTTGAGCTGGTGTTCAATCTTTGGGGTTTTGGTGGCCCAAACTGGCTACGTGAAGAGGAGCTTTTTTATCGTGAGGAGGAAGCTTCTTGGACCTTGGTTACTAATGGTTATCGCCCGCGGGCTGCCGCCTGCAATGTCTCCGGCGAGCAACTCCGGCTGTCGGTTTTTTCTCGTCTCGCGGGTATTCCGAGCTCCAGCAATAATGAGGTCTCTGCCAATAATGAGCCCATAATGCGCGATCTTAATACCTCAGGCGAGGTTAACGCGCCGGTCTCTCAGAGTGGGAATCAGGGGTTTTCAAATGACGGATTACAATGCTATGCTTGTGGCAAATTGGGCCACTTCGCCAGGGAGTGTGGTGAGCAACATCTACCTGGGCTTTTTCCTTTCCTTCGATTTGCCACTTTCCCCAGCCCACCAGTCGAGGCGTGGGACATGGACGCGGTCCACGATTGGTTTAAGTCTTCCGGCCCGGCCCGTGATCCCTCGGTGGTTTCCTCTTTTAGTCAGCTATGTAAGGGATCTTTCCCTAATTTTCAGCCCCAAATTACCCTTGCCTCCTCAACTTCTGCGCTCTGCTCCCCTGTTCCTCTCCAGCTCACCAACTCTGCTCTGGGTACCTCGAGCTCACCGTCGACAGTGAGAGTTAGTGCGGCGGTGCCGATGGCCAATATCCCAATCGACCCACGGCCTTTTGTGCCTCACGGCTTTGACATTCAGCAAGTTCCTGGTCGCAATGCGGTGGCGTGGGTGGTGCTCCCTCAGCGGCCTCGTCGTCACGAAGATTGGGCAATCGCTACAATACATCCTCTGCCTGCTGATGCTCCTTTCCCCAATGTAAGAGATGTTCTTGAAGAGTTCATTGTTGAGCATAGGCAGTTGGGGTTGAGAGATATTCAGCGCTGTCCTTTTGGTGAGGCTAACTTGCATGATTTGAATGAAACTAACCTGGACTGACACTATTTTCAGCAGAACTGCCATGATGTTGTTTTATGTGTAGAAAACAAAAGTTCTCGGAATGACCTGAAAATCCACGGAGGCAACTTTTGGAAAATATAAAAAATACTTGCAAAAGAATCAAGACCAGGGGGCCCACACCCTGTCCACGAGGGTGGGGGCGCGCCCACCCCCCTGGGCGCACCCTCCTGTCTCGTGGGCCCCCTGAAGCTCCATCGACCTCAACTCCAACTCCATACATTCCGTTTCGCGGATAAAAAAATCAGAGAGAAAGTTTCATCATGTTTTACGATACGGAGCTGCCGCCAAGCCCTAATCTCTCTCGGGAGGGCTGATCTGGAGTCCGTTCGAGGCTCCGGAGAGGGGGATTCGTCACCGTCATCATCATCAACCATCCTCCATCACCAATTTCATGATGCTCACCGCCGTGCGTGAGTAATTCCATCGTAGGCTTGCTGGATGGTGATGGGTTGGATGAGATTTACCATGTAATCAAGTTAGTTTTGTTAGGGTTTGATCCCTAGTATCCACTACGTTCTGAGATTGATGTTGTTATGACTTTGCTATGCTTAATGCTTGTCACTAGGGCCCGGGTGCCATGATTTCAGATCTGAACCTATTATGTTTTCATGAATATATGTGTGTTCTTGATCCTATCTTGCAAGTCTATAGTCACCTATTATGTGTTAAGATCTGACAACCTCGAAGTGACAATAATTGGGATACTTCTCGGTGATGACCATAGTTTGAGGAGTTCATGTATTCACTATGTGTTAATGCTTTGGTCCGGTTCTCTATTAAAAGGAGGCCTTAATATCCCTTAGTTTCCGCTAGGACACCGCTGCCACGAGAGGGTAGGACAAAAGATGTCATGCAAGTTCTTTTCCATAAGCACGTATGACTATATTCGGAATACATGCCTACATTACATTGATGAATTGGAGCTAGTTCTATGTCACCCTATGTTATAGCTATTACATGAGGAATCGCATCCGACATAATTATCCATCGCTGATCCAATGCCTACGAGCTTTTCACATCTTGTGCTTCGCTTATTTACTTTTCCATTGTTACTGTTACAATCACTATAAAACTATTATCTTTACTTTTGCCACTTTTACCTTTATTATCATACTACTTTGCTACTAAATATTTTGCTGCAGATACTAAGTTATCCAGGTGTGGTTGAATTGACAACTGAACTGCTAATACTCAATAATATTCTTTGGCTCCCCTTGTGTCGAATCAATAAATTTGGGTTGAATACTTTACCCTCGAAAGTTGTTGCGATCCCCAACACTTGTGTGTTATCACAGCTCACCCAGGTAACCTCCACACCTCCTATCCCGTCCACACTTCCGCTCGCATCGCTGTCGGTGACAGTTTCTCCCTTCCCATCACTCACATTGACATGCATCTCTTTCATCTACTTCTACTCCATTGTCACTATCTAATATATTAGTTTCTCCTGATCTTATTAAAAATCTTGTCTTTGTTCGTTCTTTTACACGTGAAAATATTATTACCGTTGAATTTGACGAGTGTGGTTTTTCATGTTAAGGACGCTCATACCCGGATGGTACTCCACCGATGTGACAACCCCGACGAGTTTTACCCGGTCCACTCCACCACCTCCGCCGCCCCTTTCGCTCTCGCCACCTGAGTGGATCTTTGGCACGCTCGCCTGGGTCATCCCAACCCCTCCACCCTTCGTCATATACTTCAGAGTTTCTCTTTCATGCGTAATAAGATCGAGGATCACTCGTGTCATGCATGTCGCCTTGGCAAACATGCATGTCTTCCATTTAGGGCATCTTCTCAGGTTGCAGCATACCCGTTTGAGTTAATTCATAGTGATGTTTGGACCTCTCCTCTTGCAAGTAATACGAGCTATCTTTATTATCTTTGTTGGGAAACGTAGCATGCAATTTCAAAAAATTCCTACGCTCATGCAAGATCTATCTAGGAGATGCATAGCAACGATAGAGGAGTGTGTGTCCACATACTATCGTAGACCTAAAGAGGAAGCGTTAACTTAACGCGGTTGTTGTAGTCGAACGTCTTCTCAAATCAACCGATCAAGTACCGAACGTACGACACCTCCGAGTTCTGCACACGTTCAGCTTGATGACGTCCCTCGAACTCTTGATCCAATAGAGGCATGATGGAGTCAATGAGTTCCGTCAGCACGACGGCGTGATGACGGTGTTGGTGAACTGATCCGCGTAGGGCTTCGCCTAAGCACTACGACAATATGACCGGAGGAGTAAACGGTGGAGGGGGGCACCGCACACGGCTAAACAATTGATGTGCTTTGGGGTGCCCCTTGTCCCCATATATAAAGGAGGGAGGGAGAGGAGGCCAGCCTAGGTGCACCTCAAGTGGGAAGGAGTCCCACTTGGACTCCTAGTTGGACTCGCCCCCTCTTCCTTCTACCGGAGGGGGAAAGGGGGAAGGAGAGGGAGTAGGAGAAGGAAAGGGGGGTGGCGCCCCCTTTCCTAATCCAATTCGGCCTCCTCCCTTGTGGGGGGCGCACCAGCCCCTTGTGGGCAGGTTAGCCTCCCTATTATTGCCCATATGGCCCATATCTTTCCTCGGGGGGTTCCGGTAACCCCTCTAGTACTCCGGTATGTACCCGATACACTCCGGAACCCTTCCGGTGTCCGAATACTACCTTCCAATATATCAATCTTTACCTCTCGACCATTTCGAGACTCCTCGTCATGTCTGTGATCTCATCCGGGACTCTGAACAACCTTCGGTCACCAAAACGCACAACTCATATAATACTTATCGTCATCGAACGTTAAGCGTGCGGACCCTTTGGGTTCGAGAACTATGTAGACATGACCGAGACACCTCTCCGGTCAATAACCAACAGCGGAACCTGGATGCTCATATTGGTTCCCACATATTCTAGGAAGATCTTTATCGATCAAACCGCAATGTCAACATACGTTATTCCCTTTGTCATCGGTATGTTACTTGCCCGAGATTCGATCGTCGGTATCTCCGTACCTAGTTCAATCTCGTTACCGGCAAGTCTCTTTACTCGTTCCGTAATGCATCATCCCGCAACTAACTCAGTAGTCACATTGCTTGAAAGGATTCATATGATGTGCATTACCGAGAGGGCGTAGAGATACCTCTCCGATACTCGGAGTGACAAATCCTAATCTCGATCTATGCCAACCCAACAAACACCTTCGGAGATACCTATAGAGAACCTTTATAATCACCCAGTTACGTTTTGACGTTTGATAGCACACAAGGCATTCCTCCGGTGTCCGGGAGTTGCATAATCTAACAGTTGGAGGAATATGTATTTGACATGAAGAAAGCAGTAGCAATAAAACTGAACGATCATTATGCTAAGCTAACAGATGGGTCTTGTCCATCACATCGTTCCACTAATGATGTGATCCCATTCATCAAATGACAACACATGTCCATGGCTAGGAAACTTAACTATCTTTGATCAACGAGCTAGTCTAGTAGGGGCATACTAGGGACACGGTGTTTTGTCTATGTATTCAGACATGTATCAAGTTTCTGGTTAATACAATTCTAGCATGAATAATAAACATTTATCATGAATAAGGAAATATCAAATAACAACTTTATTATTGCCTCTAGGGCATATTTCCTTCAATCTTGTTATACTTGATGGTTTTTCGCACTATGTGTGGACCTTCCCATTGCGTCGTAAGTCGGATGTCATCTCCACTCTGGCCGCCTTCTACTCCTATATTTTCAGTAGTTTGTTCGTCCCATTCTCGCATTTCAGACAGATAACGGGAAGGAGTTCGACAACCTAGTTGTTCGCACTCTCCTCACCACACATGGCATGACTTTTCGTCCCACATGCCCGTACACTTCGCAACAGAACGGTCGCGCTGAGCATGTCCTTCGCACTCTTAACGACTGTGTTTGGACCCTTCTTTTTCACGCCAATGTGCCTCCGCGGTTTTGGTATGACGCTCTCGCCACCGCATCACTCCTCATTAACATCCGCCCGTGTCGCACTCACGAGAACTTTGCACGTCATCACCTCCTCTTCGGTGCACTGCCCTCTTATGATGAGCTTCGCATCTTCGTATGTCTCTGCTACCCTAGCATCGCCACCACTGCGCCTCATAAGCTTGCACCCCGCTCCGTCGCCTGCATCTTTCTTGGCTACCCACCTAACACCAAAGGCTACCGCTCCTACGATCCTATATCACATCATGTATTCACCTCCCGACACGTTTACAAGGTGTTTCCGTTTCAGCAGCAGGTACCTCCCGCTGCCCGGTCGCCGCCGGCCATCGGCGGCCCTTCGGTGACCCCGTCAGGTGAACGGTCCTGCTCGGCTCTCGGACCGCCTCCGGGTTTGGCGGTCCTCGCGCCGTGGGACGAGCTGCGCCTCGCGTCCGCACGCCACCGTCGCCATCCATGCCGGCGTCGTCCCCGGCGTCCTCTCTGGCTGCCTCAGGCGCCTCGGCCGGCCCCCTCGCCTCGGGCGCCTCGTGCTTCGGGTGCCTCGGGCGACACCCCCGCCAACCCCGCCTCGGGCATCGCGGGCCCTTCGGGTGCCTCGGGCGACGCGCCCTTCTCGGCTGCCTCAGGGGCCTCGGGCGCTGCCCCATCACCGGCCGCGGCGCCGATCGCCTAGCCGGCTGTCCCGGAGTCGCCGTCTCGCCCCGTCACTCGGGCTCGAGCTGGCGTTCATCGCCACTCCAGCGACAAGTATCTCCTCGCCACCTCCACCACTGTGTCGTCATCGATCCCCGTGTCTGCTAGAGCAGCCCTTCGTGATCCTCACTGGCTTGCTACGATGCAGGAAGAGTTGGACGCTCTTTAGTGGAACCGTACCTGGACACTGGTTCCTCGGCCTTCTCGCGCCAATGTCATCAGCGGCAAGTGGTTCTTTTGCCATAAGACCCGCTCGGATGGTACACTTGAGCGCTACTAGGCTCGCTGGGTGGTCCATGGCTTTTGGCAGCGAGCTGGCGTCGACTTCACTAAGACGTTTGCACCGGTTGTCAAACTGGGCACGATCCACACTGTTCTCCAGCTGGCGGTTTCTCAAGGCTGGCCGGTTCATCAGATGGATGTCTCCAATGCCTTCCTTCACGACCGTCTTGAGGAGCAGGTTTACTGTGAGCAGCCGCCTGGCTTCGTCGACGCATCTCTTCCTGGGCATGTGTGTTTGCTGTCCCAGTCTCTCTACGGGCTCAAGCAAGCACCTCACGCCTGGTACCAGCGTATCACCGGGTTTCTTCAGACACTGGGCTTCAGCGTTACTCGCTCGGATGCCTCGTTGTTTGTCTATCACCACGGCGACACAACTGCATATTTGCTCCTCTACGTCGACGACATCATCCTGACAGCCTCCTCCGCATCCCTTCTTCAGCAGATTACTCTTCGGCTGCGTGATGAGCTTGCCATCAAGGACCTGGGCGCTCTCCATTATTTCCTTGGCACTGAGGTTGTTCGGCGACCAGACGGCTTCTTTCTTCATCGGCAGAAGTATGCGCACGAGCTACTTGAGCGTGTTGGCATGCTCAACTACCACCATGTCGCTACTCTTGTTGACACGAAGGCCAAGGTTTCTGCTCTTGAGGGCTTGCCCGCTTCTAATGCTCCGTTCTGCCGGTCCATTGTTGGTGCTCTTCAGTATCTAACTCTCACCCGGCCGGATCTTCAGTATGTTGTTCAGCAGGTGTGTCTCCATATGCACGCCCCTCGTGACTCCTGTTGAACCCTCGTGAAACGGATTCTCCGCTACATCCGCGGCAAGATGGCTCTTGGGCTCACTCTCACGGCGTCCATTTGTCTAGAGATGGTGGCCTACTCCGACGTGGACTGGGTCGGCTGCCCTGACACCCATCGGTTCACCTCTGGCTACTGCGTCTACCTCAGCCCTTCACTTGTCTCGTGGTCGTCCAAGCGGCAACCTATGGTTTCGCGCTCTAGTGGGGAGGCTGAGTACCGAGCTGTGGCTAACGCCGTCGCCGAGTGCACCTGGCTACGACAGCTACTTCCGGAGTTGCATCATGACGTCTCTCAGGCTACGGTTGTCTACTGTGATAATTCTCCGCGGTGTACCTTTCCGCCAACCCCGTTCACCATCGCCAGACTAAGCACATTGAGCTGGACATTCACTTTGTGCGTGAGTAGGTGGCCATTGGACGCATTCGGGTCCTCCATGTTCCGACCGCACAACAGTTCGCCGATGTGATAACTAAGGGACTGTCGACTTCCACCTTCGAGGAGTTTCGTTCCAGTCTCTTGCGTCTCCGGCGCCGCTTCGACTGCGCGCGCGCGCGGGGGGGGGGGGGGTTGAATATATGTGTATGTGTATATTGTGTCTTGTGCCCACCTCCTAGTTCATCTGTATAGTTGAGGTTGTGGCCCTCCTATGACTCATATATACGTGCCTGGTGTTGCACTGGCTATTCTTCCTTGTCTACAGTCCCGAAATACAAGTTTGGAGCCAGAAAGGATTGGACAGCGGATGAAATGTAGAGGGAGATCGATGCAAAAGTATGCGGGTGAGTCATCACTCACCATGAATCCCACTATCCCAGCGTGTAGGGCGTGGAAAAACCAGAGGACGTGGTTTGCTTCCAAGTCTATCCTATATCCGTATCCGTATGGCTAATTCGCTACGCCGCCTACCAGTACCAGTACAGTTGCTCCCATCCATCCATGCTCCACGGTGAACAGCACCACCGGTGCGGTGCTCGAGGTCGAAACGCCGCGATACACATCCACCGATCCCCGTCCGATGGCGAGTGGGCCGTCGTTTCTGTTCCACCAGCGAGCGACGGCGAACGCGTCGCGCCTCCGGCCAACATTTACCGCCGCGTAGGAGAAAAGGTCTGACCGATCGGCTCTCGCCACGGCGCTGTCCGTCCGTCCAAGTCCATCCTCGCTCGCCCCGGAACAAACGCAGAAAACGCGAGGGGATACAACAAGGGCAGGCGGCCCGCGGTGGGGGCGCCGGGCCGGCTAAACTTGTCGCGCTCCGTCTCACTCACTCTCCCACCCCCTTTGTCGTCTCTCGTCTACCTATCTTTTCTGTTAGACCATTCGACGCCACGTCCGCGCGCGTCACGGCGCAGCGAGCAGCCCGGCCGGCCGGCCGATTATAAAACCTCAGTGCGAGCAGGTGCTCCACTCGCACTGCCACTCCACCCGTTACCTCTGCTACTCGAACTTCATTCGCGGATCAGATCAGATCAGATCACCATGGGCTCCTACGTTCAGGGTGAGTTGAGCCGATCGATCCCGAGGTCTGCGGCGAGTTGGTTGGGCTGCCTCGTGGTTTTCCCCCTAGTGGCTTACCTGATCTTTCATTTGTTTTTGCTGTCAGGTGAGGATGAAGTTCCCGTCTATGAATCGGGTGCACATGTGAGTTCCTTCTCCCCCTCCCTCCTCCTCCTCAATTAGCTAGACAGAAGCTCTTGATCCGCATCGGCCTTTGACGAACTGTGCACATGTCTGACACGCAACTAAAATTGCACGAACTGCCACCAACTCTTGACGTCGGTATACTTTGTCGGGAGGCTCGCATTATTGATGCCATTCCCTCATCTGTTTCTCCTTTCACTGTGCACGATGAGTAGACACACACTATTTATGTTTTATTTTGTGGGGTTTCCACAAATCTATCTAAATGCAAAACAGCCAAAATACTACTAATATGTTGGACCAATGAAGTTGATCTCAGCTATGAGCCTATGACTCTTTTGCTTTGTTTGCGTTGATTAACATATGCTTGCACGATCAAATGATCAATGGCTGTCCATCTCGGCGCGCGTACAGGCCCTGCAGAAGCTGCAAGAGAAATGGAAGTCCACGGCGGCGCCGTACCCGGCCATGTACTCGAGCTTCTTGGGCGGGATCATCCTGGACCCGGCCATGATGGCCCTCCCCATCGACGACCACATGGTCCACCGCGGCCACGGCGTCTTCGACACGGCCATGCTCCTCGACGGCCACCTCTACGAGCTCGACGCGCACCTCGACCGCTTCCTGCGCTCCGCGGCGCAGGCCAAGGTGGGCACCCCGTTCCCGCGCGACACGCTGCGCAGCATCCTCGTGCAGATGACGGCGGCGTCCGGCTGCCGGAAGGGCTCCATCCGGTACTGGCTGAGCTCCGGCCCGGGCGACTTCCTGCTCTCCTCCAGCGGCTGTCCCGGCCCGGCCTTCTACGCCGTGGCGATCCCGTCCGACTACGCGCAGTGCCGCGACGGCGTGCGCGCCGTGACCACGTCGGTGCCCATGAAGCCGCCGCTGTTCGCCACCATGAAGAACGTCAACTACCTCCCTAATGTGCTGTCCATCATGGACGCCGAGGAGCGCGGCGCGTTCGCGTCCGTGTGGGTGGACGAGCAGGGGTACGTCGCCGAGGGGCCCATGGTGAACGTCGCCTTCGTCACCCAGGGCGGCGAGCTCGTGCTCCCTGTGTTCGACAAGATCCTCAGCGGGTGCACAGCCAAGCGGATGCTGGCGCTGGCGCCGAAGCTCGTGGAGGCCGGCCTGCTCAAGGGCGTCAGCACCCAGCACATCACCGCCGACGACGCCAAGCGCTCCGTGGAGATGGCCTTTGTCGGCAGCGGCCTGCCCGTGCTGCCCATCGTCGAGTGGGACGGCCAGCCCATCGGCGACGGTAAGCATCACCCGCTCTCAAAGCTGATCGATTGTTTTTGGAACAAATTGGATCGTTGCGTTTGGTTGGTTAATTCGTGTGTGTGCGTTGATGTGAATGATGCAGGGAAGGTGGGGAAGCTGATGCTGGCGCTGTCCGATCTGCTCTGGGAGGACATGAAGTCCGGGCCGGACAGGGTCGCCGTTCCATACAAGTGATCCAGGGGAGGGGAACGCTAGAGAGATGGCGTGTGCATGCGCAAGCACGGGCACGTTCGTGCGTGTACAAGATAGTGTGTGAGCCGAGCCGCAATTTGTTGCCCGTACTGTTTGTCACTTGACTTGTCAAGCCCTGTATAACTGTGGTATGTGTGTGCCGGATGGATGACTCACCAAATAAATAATACTACGATCTTGGGTCTTTCGCGGTATTTAGAGGATAAATGATACACATATCACGTGCGGCAGAATTTTACGGGTTAACGAAGATGCTTAGGGCATCTCTAACGCAGATCTTCAAATAGGACATCGTATTCGTCCGTCAACCGGTGAGGATCAACGGTGATGCAGGAGCCGGCCATTCAACTGCATCTCATAAACATTCACACATGTCCAATCAATTTGAAATTTAAATGCATAGCGCCCGATCACAACCAAAACGAGACAAGTATGCAGTGTATACTTTTTACATGCCCGATCACAAAAGAATCTCCGTCCGACAGACCGTGGGATAGACTGTCCGAGTCGTCGTCGCCTCCTCCTCGCCATCCGCCTCCTTCTCCGCCGCTTCCTTCTCCGTCGTCTCCGATTGATCCTTCAAGCACTTCAACATCCTAAGACAAACGACTTGCACGATCATCCTTGCTTGTCATGCATTCGCTCCATCTTCAAGGTCAACATTTTGAAATCCTCCGAAGTGGTTGCAGTCTCAGCCTTCTACCTTTTGAGCTTGGCCTTCTCTTCAAGCTTGAGCTTTTTTTCGGTCGCCGTCATCAACATGTTAAACGTCTCGACTTTACCTCCTTGATGTCGGAGCGCTTGACACATGCCTCCTTCTTTGCCAAGTTGTCCAAGGTCCTTAAAAGCCTTGATTTTTGGCTTATGACTTACTTGGCCTTTTCCCTTAAAGCCTATATAGACAAACATAGACTAAGGGCGTTCCGAGCATCCATGCTCCTGGCAATGGCAAGATCCGATATGTCAGTTGCTTGCCTTCAAGCCTCAAAAGATGCCCTCGAACCTCTCCGTCATCTTGGCCGCCCCCTTCTCGCTTCTCCTTTTCCTCCTCCCACTTCTTTCCTTGGAATTCTCTTCAATCCTTCTTGGGCGGCTGTTGGGTGGGTTGGATCACCCGTTTCTTCGTCGACGTCGATGCTGACGGTCTTGGCGGAGTTGACACAGATATATTCCACTTGGGTTGCCCACTCGAGTTCAACCAACAATGCATGAGGATGAAGTTTTCCTTCTCGAACTTCAAGAACATATTGCAACCACAGGAAGGCTATAAAGTAAAATATTGTCAACAAGTTGCATATCTGATCTGGCCGAATGACCAACACATAGATATATCCGGCCAACAAGTTGCATATCCGGCCAAATGACCAACATTAACAATCTACTTGCTCGATGATTTGTGCACCACTTGGACACCGTCCGATTAGTTGTTTCAAATGGCTGCAATACTTAGTCACGGGCTCTTGGATGATGTAGAAGAGAGGGTTGAGAAATGGGATTTTTGCCGCGGAAATATTGTGGACAGTTCCAAATGCACGGGCTCTGCCAGTTTTGGGTGGGCCGGGGGTGTCAAAGTCCTGCATGGATGGTGTTTGGGCTCCCGCAAAGCCCCTGGTTTGCTTCCGATTTGTGGGAAAATGAACATCCGGACTGGTCCTAGGACCGATGCAAGACACCGTAGGGTGAATTGTGGGGGCCGGGCCGCTCGGGCCGGATGGATATAGAAGGTTTGAGGGTCCATGGTTGAGAGGCCCTTAGTTGGGTTTTTTGATTGGGAGGAATTCAAGGTGAGAAGCACACCCCAGCTGAAACTCGAGGAGGGGGGAGAGTATTTCTTTTGACTCGAAACTCGGGGATCTTTATTGCTTTACAGAAATTCGATTACAATCCGCCACAAGGGTTCTAACAAGAAATCGCGGAATTTCGTCGATCCAACAATCGGTGCTACTAATAGTAGTTGCGTGTTTGGCACATAAATCTGCTGGAGTGTTCGCTTCCCTCATAACATGACGAACCGAGAATGATGCAAATGCAGACCTTTCCCGTATTTCCTCAAAGATAGGCGCCACAACTGAATGATCATTGTGCCATGAGGACCAGAGGTTGACAACCTCTAAACAGTCCTTCTCCATCATCACATGCGAGAAGCCCCTTAACTGGGCAAATATAACACCTTCTCGCAAAGCCAAAACTTCAGCTATAAATGGATTGGTAATCCCTGGAAAGGGTTTTCTCCAAGCTCCTTGGTAAGAGAGATGCGATCTTGCTACACCTCCTCCACCTCCATTCTGAGAATTAGAGTCAATTGCCCCATCGGTGTTTATCTTTATCCCCTGGTTCGGGGGGTCTCCAACACTGTCCTTGTCGCTTTTCTTGCCCCTCCGGAGGCATTTCCAGTGCTAAGAGATCATCCTTATCCTTTTGACCGCATGAATTGGATCGAAAGGCTCCTTTTCATGTGTCCAATTGTTACAAGACGTCCAAATAGTGTGCATGACCGTTATGATTTTGCATCTGTCCTTATCAATGAACCTTTCATCAAGCATAATATCCCGAGCCCATGTGTCCGGATGTAGGAGAGGTAATTTAACATCTAGGGCCTCTCTTACTACCATCCAGTAGTTCTTAGCATGGGAACATGATACAAGAGCATGCATCATATTTTCATCCATTACTTCACAGATATCACATCTCGCAGTACCCTGAATATGTCAATGCTTTAGTGTAGCATAGTCTAGTAGGATTCCTCGAAGAACTCTCCCCCAAAAGACCCAAACTCTTGGGATTACCTTGAGTTTCCATAGAGTAGACCAAAGGTGAACATCTGACGATGAAGTCCCTGTTGCCGCCCCTTCCTCTAGAGCACGATGCTCGTCACGAGTCACAAGAGCGCGGTGTGCTATTTTGACTGAATATTCACCTAATCTTTCTAATGCCCAACTCAAAGTATCTTCTCCACCTGACGCCTACAAAGGAATATTAAGAATGGCAGTTGTTCTGGTTCAAAGAAATTTCTCCTGATTGTTTTGATGTCTCACTGTCCATTTTGATTAATGAGGTCCGGAACATGAGTCAGGTCCTCATTTCCTACTCTGCCCATGGTTTCGAATGTGGCCGGGTCAGGAATCGACCGATCATTCCGTATGGAAATTGTTGGGCCGTCCCGCACTCGTTTCAACAACCCCATTTGCAGAGCTTTTCTCCCGGCGATGATCGCTTTCCATGTTGTCGAAGATTTAGCTGGAGCTTGAGCCTTCATAAAATCACACTCCGGGAAGTACTTCCCATTGAGTACACGTAAGCATAGTGAGCTGATATGTCCCAAACGTATCTACTTTTCCAAACACTTTTGCTCTTGTTTTGGACTCTAATTTGCATGATTTGAATGGAACTAACCCGGACTGACGCTGTTTTCAGCAGAATTGCCATGGTGTTGTCTTTGTGCAGAAATAAAAGTTCTCGGATTGAGCTGAAAATTTACGGAGAATTATTTCAGAATATATAAAAAATATTGACGAAGGAAATTACCAGGGAGGGGCCACCAGGGCGCCACAAGTCCAGGGGCACGCCACACCCCAGGGCGCGCCTACCAGGCTTGTGGGCCCCTGGCAGCTCCTGCAACCCTAACTTCAACTCAAGAAATACCTATTCGTCAAAAAAATCAGAGAGAAGGAATCATCACGTTTTACGATACGGAGCCGCCACCATCTCCTGTTCTTCATTGGGAGGGCTGATCTGGAGTCCGTTTGGGGCTTCGAAGAGGGGGATTCAACGCCATCATCATCATCATCAACCTTCCTCCATCACCAATTTCATGATGCTCGCCACCGGGAGTGAGTAATTCCTTCGTAGACTTGCTGGACGGTGATGGGTTGGATGAGATTTATCATGTAATTGAGTTAGTTTTGTCAGGGCTTGTGTCGGTGTCAAAACCGGCGGATCTCGGGTAGGGGGTCCCGAACTGTGCGTCTAGGCGGATAGTAACAGGAGACAAGGGACACGATGTTTTTACCCAGGTTCAGGCCCTCTCGGTGGAGGTAAAACCCTACTCCTGCTTGATTAATATTGATGATATGGGTAGTACAAGAGTAGATCTACCACGAGATCAAAGAGGATAAACCCTAGAAGCTAGCCTATGGTATGATTGTTGTTCGTCCTACGGACTAAAACCCTCTGGTTTATATAGACACCGGAGAGGTCTAGGGTTACACAGAGTCGGTTACAATGGTAGGAGATCTACATATCCGTATCGCCAAGCTTGCCTTCCACGCCAAGGAAAGTCCCATCCGGACACGGGACGGAGTCTTCAATCTTGTATCTTCGTATCTAGGAGTCCGGCCAAAGATGATAGTTCGGCTATCCGGACACCCCCTAGTCCAGGACTCCCTCAATAGCCCCTGAACCAGGCTTCAATGACGATGAGTCCGGCGCGCATATTGTCTTCGGCATTGCAAGGCGGGTTCCTCCTCCGAATACTTCATAGAAGATTTTGAACACAAGGATAGTGTCCGGCTCTGCAAAATAAGTTCCACATACCACCGTAGGGAGAATAACATTTACACAAGTTCAATCTGCTGACATATTTCGTGGTGTGACATCACACCACGGCCAAGCCTTTATTTGAATTGTTTTTATTGTTCCACCTCAGTGCGTTTAACGAAGTGGTTTCCTTGGCATGTCTTGTCAAAGCAACGATCGTGTCCCCTTATTCCGGGATTCTCATCAATGCGGGCGTGGGTAACCCAACCGCGCCATTGATTATGGCGCTTGGGAGATAAGCGAGTTTTACCAGGCCGGTGGGGACGCATAGTTTTGTCCGTCCATATAAGGGGATAAGGATCCACCTTTTTACCTACGCCTTCTTCCTCCTTTGCTTATCCATTTCCGCGTACTCGAGCTCCAGCGCCCAAGTCCGCACATCTCGCCTCAACCTTCCCCAGCCATGTCCGGAGCGGGAGGCAAGTGGATGGCCTCCTCCGTCACGGAGGGGCACATCAAAAAGTTGAGGAAAGCCGGATACCTACACAACGACATTGCGCATCGGCTTCCAGACGAGGGGCAGCTCGTCCCCACCCCCAGGCCCCATGAGAGGGTGGTGTTCAAGGGCGCCTAGGCTCCCGCATCCGCTACCGAAGATCACGGATTCAGCTCGCAGCATCAAGCCGACGAGGTAAGCTATTTTACCCTTTACGGGACACTTGTTTTTCATAGTTTGACTCTATCCGGGATCTAAACTCCCTTACCTTTGACAGGCCTGGCAGAAAAAGTCTGGGCAGGTTAACTATCCGGCTCCCTTACCAGAAGACCCAGCGGACGCCCGATTGACGGGGCTACTGGTTTTGGCGCCTTACGTGGTGCCAGAGAAGAAGGCCAAGAAGAAGGCCACGGAAACTCGAAGGAGTTCCCGGCGCCATGTGTTGTCGGACTCATCGTCCGATGACTCCGAGGCGGACTCCTCCCGCGAAGACGGGGAGGAGGAAAAAGAGGCTTCTCCCCCAGCGGGGGGAGAGAAGAAAAGGAAGGCCTCACCAACAGGGGAGGCCGGAGGGTCCAAGAAGGGAAGGACCCTTCCTCCGGACTGTTCCACCAACACCAACAACGGCGAAGAGGATTGGCCCTCGAGGGCCAAGCCCTTGGCGAGATCGTAAGTGTCCAGATTCCAGAATAATTCATGATTTTTCCTATGTCGCATAGTGTCTTCTAACGCCGAATACGACCGTGTATCCCGCCCCAGGACGAGCTCCCCACTTCGTCGAGCGGCTTCCTGGATTCGTGGATGTGAATAGCACTTCACTTCCGACCGCCTCCTCCCCCCGTGACACAGACGACGCCGCGGTGGAGTCCCAAAAGGGGCCCGGCCAGGAGGAGGAGGAGGTCCCAGAGGTGCCGCAAGGCCACCTCCCAGACTTTGGGCACGAGGGGGTTCAACCCCCAAAGGGTTCTGAGTTCGGCTCTGGGCCAGACTCCGCACCGGAACCTTTACTGGCTCCGGAGTCCGGCGGGCGGCCCCTTCATAAGAAGGGCAAGACTGCGACACCGGTGGCCTCCGTCCAACCGGAGGCACCAGATAACTTGCTGGAGGCGCTTAATGGCGCCTCCATCGACGAGGAGCACCGCACTGTTATGAGTGCGGTGATCCAGAAAGTTCAGTCCGCCAAGAGCGGGCTGACTGAAGCCTGTACCAGCCTCCTAACAGGCTTTGAGGTATGTAACTGAGATATGTAAAAATAGTACCGCAGAGACAGTAGCCCCTGATGCTCAGTTTGGTGTTCGGAAAGAAAATCCGAACTGAGGATCTAAAAAGATATACGCAGGAGTCTAACATAAGCATGTCAATATGGGAATGCAGGCTGCGCTGCTGACCTCTGCCGCATTGACTGCGGAGGTCAATGCATTGAAGCAGAGCCTCGAGCGGTCCGAGAGCGAGCTCGGCCGCGCCAAGAAGCAGCTCGAGGACAAGGAAGGTAAGTAATACCTTATTAAAGTAATACCTTATAGAAAGGATTTGGTTGCAAAAAATGACAGGAATAACATGAGTATTGCAGGGGCCACGAACAAGGTGGCGACCTTGAAAGAGGTGGTGTCCAAGGCCGAAAAAGGTGCGGCCGCAGAGCGCACCGAGCGAGAGAAGCAGGAGGCGCGGGTGGCGGAGGTGCGGCAAGAGCTCCAGGCTCTCATGGAAAAACACGAGAGTTTGGAGCGTGACTCGAAGACTCGAGAGTCCAAGCTCGCCTCGGCTCTTGAGAGTGCCAAAGCCGCTAAGGCCGAAGCCCAAAAAGCCCTCCAGGAGATTGAGGCGATAAAAAAGAGAGCGGCAGGTAAGGCATTCTTCATGCAAAGCAAGCATGTAAAAGTGAATTATCTGTTACTTACCCGAATTCGGAGCTCTCCAGGAGCGTTCACAGATCTGCCCCGTAGTGTGTCTGATGCTGCCGCGTTCTACCGAGCTAGGAGGGGAGCTCGACGAAGAAGGTGTTCTGGTCTCAATATGCCGAGGCCAGACATCCGGTGCCCCTGAGCGACCAGCTGAAGCAGCTGGTCGAGCTCCACAAGGTGGCCGAACAGGCCATGAAGGGCCTCATAGTTCGGCTGTGGCCTAAAGAAGCCATGGCTGGGAGCTACTTCGGTCTGGTGCGGCGGCTGGTGGACGCCTGTCCATGGATTGAAGCCATCAAGCATTCCGTCTATATTGAAGGTGCCCGTCGGGCCCTTGCCCGCGCTAAAGTGCACTGGGGCAAGATGGACGCCGAGAAGCTTGTGACGGACGCGCCACCGCCGGGCAAGGAGTATCGCACGCCCGAGATGTACTATAAGGGTGTCCTGAAGGGTGCCCGCCTTATAGCGGGTGAGTGCTCCAAAGATGTAATTTTTGAGTAGACTCACATTTGTTATCCCGTGCGCTCAAAACTTTGTTCATATGCGCTAAGCAACGCTTGTTAATTAAAATATTACCTTCTATGCGGCCGTTTATCAAATTTGAGAGATGGCAAGTCGTTGACTTCAGCCCCATGCCACGAGTGCTGGGGTGTTCGGGATAAACTTGAGCGCTCTTGTTCCCATTTTTGGGTCCTTCGAGGGAGGCGCTCAACACAACGAACGAGGCAACTGGACTTATAATGCTTGAACACTCCCACTTAGCCATAGAATTCTATAATTTTAAATTTCGGCGAAGCCCCTAGTGTTCGGAAGACAGAATTCGGGGCGCTATCCACGCCTGGGCCGGACAAAGCCGGCTCCTCGCTCTAAGCGACATAAGTCTTTAGGGACTCAGAAAAACCTCTCGAACAGCGGCCGGCTCTCGCCCTATCATGACGGTCAGTTTTAGCTTTCTCCACTAAGGTGCTCAACCCAGCTCAACTGGGGCACAATCGCAGTGGTTCTCCTAGCGCTACCTTAGCCGATATAACGGAACGTAAGGTACCAAAACATGGGAGCCGGGCAAACCCAACTATTGACCCAAGACATGATTCGGAGCCGATGCATATAATGCTATAAGTTCGGGGTGCCGCACTTGTGAAAGTGTTCGGACTTATCACACCATATTTTGGGAAACTTAAGCCCCTGGTGTATTTGGCCGTACCAAAGCGTACAGATGCAACATGTCATAAGTGAACATATATAGATAGAAAAAGGAATGCAATAATAGGCAAAAAGCGATGCATTGTTTATTCAAAATATACTGCAATGAAAGCAGAACGATACAAATAGTGTGATAAGCAAGGGATGGGACTATTTAACATGTCCCCCTCCAGGGGTAGGCTGCGGGATGGTATGTAAAACAGGTATACTGCTCGTAATAAAGACCACCTGGACACTCGACGTAGCTTTTCTGCTTCCCTGGCTGTTGCATCGTGAGTTCGGCGATTCTACTGCCGGACAGGGCTTCTAGAAAACGGAGTCCTGAGAATAAGAAAAAAAAGAATGACACAATTGGGAGCCCCTGCTGCGGTTGAGCCGCTCTCCGGGCATGCCGTGGTCGTGCCCCTACCCCTATGCACATGGTATCTCCAGAGCGTAGTTATATACGCGTGGTACTGGTCTCGCGATTTCGCGAGGGCTGGGGTTGGGGCCGCATTGCTATGCATGCTCGGAACGTGCCTGGCGGTCTTGTTGTAGGTTACTCCGGGCACGCTTGACGGTGTCTGGCCGCTTAACAGCCGAACTCGAGAATTGCCTTAAGAGGCTGCTTTGTACTTCGCCGCGAGAGCCGCTGTATGCTCCTCCGTCCGGAGAGAGCGTTCGGTGTTTCCGTTGACCGTAATGACTCCTCGAGGGCCTGGCATCTTGAGCTTGAGGTATGCGTGGTGCGGCACCACATTGAACTTTGCAAATGCGGTTCGTCTGAGCAGTGCATGATAGCCGCTGCAGAACGGGACTATGTCGAAGATTAACTCCTCGCTTCGGAAGTTATCCGGGGATCCGAAGACCACTTCAAGTGTAACGGAGCCTGTATAGTTGGCCTCTACACCTGGTATGACACCTTTGAAGGTCGTCTTTGTGGGTTAAATCCTTGAGGGGTCTATGCCCATCTTGCACACTGTATCCTGATAAAGCAGGTTCAGGCTGCTGCCGCCGTCCATCAGGACTCTAGTGAGGTGAAATCCGTCGACGATTGGGTCTAAAACCAATGCGGCGAATCCGCCATGGCGGATGCTAGTGGGGTGGTCCCTTCGATCAAAAGTAATCGGGCAGGAGGACCACGGATTGAACTTTGGGGCGATTGGCTCCATCGCATATATGTCCCTCAGTGCACGCTTCCGCTCCCTTTTGGGTATGTGGGTTGCGTATATCATGTTCACCGTCCGCACTTGTGGGGGGAAACCCTTCTGTCCTCTATTGTTCGGCGACCGGGTCTCTTCCTCGTCATCGCTATGCAGCCCCTTGTCATTGTTTTCGGCAGTTAACTTGCCTGCCTGCTTGAACACCCAACAATCCCTGTTGGTGTGATTGGCTGGCTTTTCGGGGGTGCCATGTATCTGGCATGAGCAATCGAGTATTCGGTCCAAATTGGACGGGCCCGGAGTATTTCTTTTGAATGGCTTTTTCCGCTGACCGGGTTTAGAGCCTCTGAATCCGTCATTGACTGCCTTATCCTCAGTATTGTCGCCATTAATGGCGCTTGTGCTTGTTGCGACGCGACCTGCCGTTGGTATCCTTGGTATCCGAGTTACCAGGGCTCTTGGTCATGTTGTTACTACGAGCTAGCCAGCTATCCTCTCCCGCGCAGAAGCGGGTCATGGGTGTTGTGAGGGCTGCCATGGATTTCGGCTTTTCCTGTCCTAGGTGCCGGGCAAGCCACTCGTCGCGGATGTTGTGTTTGAAGGTTGCAAGGGCCTCTGCATCCGGATAGTCGACAATTTGATTTTTCTTGGTTAGGAACCGTGTCCAGAATTGTATGGCCGATTCTTCTGGCTGCTGAATTATGTGGCTTAGGTCATCGGCGTCTGGTGGTCGCACATAAGTGCCCTGGAAGTTGTCGAGGAATGCGGCTTCCAGGTCTTTTGAACAACTGATTGACTCTAATGGCAAGCTGTTAAGCCAATGCTGCGTTGGTCCTTTAAGCTTAAGTGGGAGATATTTGATGGCATGTAGATCATCACGGCGGGCCATGTGGATATGGAGGAGATAGTCCTCGATCCAGACCGCCAGATCTGTTGTGCCATCGTATGATTCAATGTTTACGGGTTTGAAACCCTCAAGGATTTGATGATCCATCACTTCATCTGTGAAGCATAGTGGGTGTGTGGCGCCTCTGTATTGGGCTATATCACGACGCATCTCAAATGAGCTTTGTCTACTATGTTCGGCCTGGCCGGAATTGCCATATCTGGCGTGATGGTTATCATCACGTATTGTGGGGCGCCCACGCGATCTGTAGATCGATCTTGTTTGCCTTGCCTTGTCCTCGAGTATATCCCGCAGGTCTAGCGCATTTTCCCGCACCTTGGTATTTTTTGAGCGGTGCCGGGGTGCGGCTTGAGTGTAGGGCCGAGAGGCCTCTCTGTCGCTGCCACGAGGTGGCCGGTCGGCCGTATTATGCGCTGGTGATGTAGGTTTAGGTGCTTCCTCCTCTAATTGGGGTAGCAGCCTGCGTTTTGGGTAGCTCTTGGAGGGGTGTTCGAGTTCATACTCTTCGGCCGCAAGGACTTCAGTCCATCTGTCGGCTAGCAAGTCTTGGTCAGCTCTAAGCTGTTGCTGCTTTTTCTTGAGGCTGCTTGCCGTGGCCATGAGCCTGCGTTTGAAACGCTCTTGTTCGACGGGATCCTCAGGCACGACAAATTCGTCGTCGTCGAGGCTTGCCTTGTCTTCGGAGGGAGGCATATAATTATCGTCCTCTACCTCTCTGTCTACTTCTCTTTCATGAGGGCTGGCTTCCCCATCCTCCTGTGCTGGATCCTGCTGGAGGGGGTTGTCTTCGGCACTGTCCGGGGTGTTATTGTCTCCGGTGCCGGAATCTCCATTTTTGTTGTGGCGGGAATTAGAGCGGCGCCGCTGACGCCGGCGCTTAGGCTGTTTCTTGGAGGGGTCGTCCTTCATTGTTCCATCACCATTCCCATCCTTTGGGACGTCCACCATGTAAATGCCGTATGATGAGGTGGCCTTCCAGTGCCCTGTAGGCGCTGGTTCTTGGTCATCTCCTGCATCGTCGTCCATACCGTCGATGTCTTCGAAGTCGAAGTCTAGCATGTTGGTTAAGTCATCGACAGTGGCTACGAAGTGGGTGGTGGGTGGGCTTTGAATTTCTTCGTCGTCTGCATCCCAACCGTCCAGACCATAGTCCAGCCAGGGCTCTCCTGATAAAGAGAGACACTTTAGCGAACTCAGGATGTCGCCAAAGGGCGAGTGCTGAAAGATGTCCGCAGCGGTGAACTCCATGATCGGCGCCCAATCGGATTCGATTGGCAGGGGTGCGGAAGGTTTGGAGTCCGGAGAGGAGTCCAGCACCTTGGAGTCACGAGCTTCACAAAGGACAGGGTTGATATTCGGCTCTATCGTCGTAGAGGTAGCAGCCCCCGAGGCGGTGTCCAGCCACCCGTCCTCGATCGGCGCAGTCGGCTCCGAGCTGAGGGTCAGAGCGGACACTTGTGTTGCCTCCAGGGCACTGTTCGGCAGCAGAGCTAGATCATGCCCATCGTGACAGCGCGGCGCACTTGGCTGCGGCTTGAACCCGTCGAAGATCAAGTCTCCGCGGACGTCAGCCGTATAGTTCAAACTTCCAAATCTGACCTGATGGCCAGGGGCGTAGCTTTCAATCTGCTCCGGATGGCCAAGCGAGTTGGCCCGCAGTGCAAAGCCGCCAAATACGAAGATATGTCCGGGGAGAAAAGTCTCACCCTGGACCGCATCGTTGTTGATGATCGAAGGAGCCATCGGGCCTAAAGGTGACGACACAGAGGAACTCTCAATGAAAGCACCAATGTCGGTGTCAAAACCGGCGGATCTCGGGTAGGGGGTCCCGAACTGTGCGTCTAGGCGGATGGTAACAGGAGACAAGGGACACGATGTTTTTACCCAGGTTCGGGCCCTCTCGGTGGAGGTAAAACCCTACTCCTGCTTGATTAATATTGATGATATGGGTAGTACAAGAGTAGATCTACCACGAGATCAAAGAGGCTAAACCCTAGAAGCTAGCCTATGGTATGATTGTTGTTCGTCCTACGGACTAAAACCCTCCGGTTTATATAGACACTGGAGAGGGCTAGGGTTACACAGAGTCGGTTACAATGGTAGGAGATCTACATATCCGTATCGCCAAGCTTGCCTTCCACGCCAAGGAAAGTCCCATCCGGACACGGGACGGAGTCTTCAATCTTGTATCTTCGTAGTCTAGGAGTCCGGCCAAAGATAATAGTTCGACTATCCGGACACCCCCTAGTCCAGGACTCCCTCAGCTTGATCCCTAGTATCCACTATGTTCTGAGATTGATGTTGCTATGACTTTGCTATGCTTAATGCTTGTCACTAGGGGTGCCATGATTTCAAATCTAAACCCTTTATGTTTTCATGAATATATTTGTGTTCTTGATCCTATCTTGCAAGCTGTATGCACCTATTACGTGTTATGATCCGCATACCCCAAGGTAACAATAATTGGGATTCTTTCCGATAATTATCATAGTTTGAGGAGTTCATGTATTCACTATGTGTTAATACTTTGTTTTGGTTCTCTCTTAAAAGGAGGCCTTAATATCCCTGAGTTTCCTTATGGACCCCGCTGCCACGGGAGCATAGGACAAAAGATGTCATGCAAGTTCTTATTATAAGCACGTATGACTATTTACGCAACACATGCCTACATTACATTGATTAATTGGAGCTAGTTCTGTGTCTCCCTAGGTTATGACTGTTACATGGTGAATATCATCCAACATAATTATCCATCACTGATCCAATGCCTACGAGCTTTTTGCATATTGATCTTTGCCAAGTTACTATTGCTGCTATTGCTGTTACAATCACTACAAAACTGCTATTGTTACCGTTACCATTGCTATTGCTACTACCACTATCAAACTATCATATTACTGTGCTATTGATCACTTTGCTGCATATATCTAGTTCCTCGGGTGTGATTGAATTGACAACTCAACTACTAATACTTTCAAATATTCTTTGGCTCCCCTTGTGTCGAATCGATAAATTTGGGTTGAACACTCTACCCTTGAAAATTGTTGCGACCCCTTATACTTGTGGGTTATCAAGACCTTTTTCTAGTGCTGTTGCCGGGGAGCATAGCTCTCTTTGCTGAGTCACTTGGGATTTATATCTGTTGATCACTATGAAGAATCTGAAGGATGATAGAACCAAGTGAAGGAAATATGCCCTATAGGCAATAATAAAGTTGTTATTTTATATTTCCTTATTTCATGATAAATGTTTATTATTCATGCTAGAATTGTATTAACCGACAACTTGATACATGTGTGAATACATAGACAAAACACCGTGTCCCTAGTATGCCTCTACTAGACTAGCTCGTTGATCAAAGATGGTTAAGTTTCCTAGCCATGGACATGAGTTGTCATTTGATGAACGGGATCACATCATTAGTGGAATGATGTGATGGACAAGACCCATCTGTTAGCTTAGCATAATGATCGTTCAGTTTTATTGCTACTGCTTTCTTCATGTCATATATATATATATATATATTCCTCCGACTATGAGATTATGCAACTCCCGGTCACCGGAGGAATGCCTTATGTGCTATCAAACGTCACAACATAACTGGGTGATTATAAAGATGCTCTACAGGTATCTCCGAAGGTGTTTGTTGGTTTGGTATAGATCAAGATTAGGATTTGTCACTCCGAGTATCAAAGAGGTATCTCTGGGTCCTCTCGGTAATGCACATCATATGAAGCCTTGCAAGCAATGTGACTAATGAGCTAGTTGCGGGATGATGCATTACGGAATGAGTAAAGAGACTTGCCAATAACGAGATTGAACTAGATATGAAGATACCGATGATCGAATCTTGGGAAAGTAACATACCGACGACAAAGGGAATAATGTATATTGACATTGCGGTTCGACCGATAAAGATCTTCATAGAATATGTGGGAACCAATATGAGCATCTAGGTTCCACTATTGGTTATTGACCGGAGAGGTGTCTCGGTCATGTCTACATAGTTCTCGAACCCGTAGGGTCCGCACGCTTAACATTCGATGACAATATGTATTCTATGAGTTATGTGTTTTGGTGACCGAAGATTGTTCGGAGTCCCAGATGAGATCACAAACATGACGAGGAGTCTTGAAATGGTCGAGAGGTAAATATTGATACATCGGAAGGTGGTATTCGGACACGGGAATGGTTCCAGGGTGTTTCGGGTACTGTTCGGAGTACCGAGGGGTTACCGGAACCTCCCGAGGGAAGTAATGGGCCATATGGGCCATAGGGGAGAGGCAAGGCAGCCCACAAGGAGGTGGCACGCGCCCCCTCCCCCACGGGGAGTCCAAATTGGACAAGGGGAGGGGTCGTAGCCCCCCTTTCCTTCTCCCTTTCCCTCTCCTTCCCCCTTCCCTCTCCTTTCCCCTTTCCCCTTCGATAGAAGGAAGGGGGCCGAATAGGATTGGGAGTCCTTGTAGGACTCCCCACCACTTGGAGCACGCCCTAGGCCGGCCACCTCTCCCTCCCTGCTTTATATACTGGGGGGCGCCCCTATGAGACACACAATTGCTCTTAGCCATGTGCAGCGCCCCCCTCCACAGTTTACGCCTCCGGTCATATTGTCGTGGTGCTTAGGCGAAGCCCTGCGCGGATCACATCACCATCACTGTCACCACGCCGTCGTGCTGACGGAACTCAGCTACTCCTTCGACCCTCTACTGGATCAAGAGCTCGAGGGACGTCATCATGCTGAACACGTACAAAACTCTGAGGTGCCATACGTTCGATACTCGATCGGTCGGAACGAGAAGACGTTCGACTACATCAACCGCGTTGATCAAATGCTTCTGCTTTCGGTCTTCTAGGGTACGTGGACACACTCTCCCCCTCTCGTTGTTATACACCTCCTAGACAGATCTTGCATGAGCGTAGGAATTTTTTTGAAATTGCATGCTACATTTCCCAACAGTAGAACACAAAGAGCTGTGGGCGGTGATCGTCATACTGTTTACCACCAATGTCCTATTTTTGATTCGGCGGTATTGTTGGATGAAGCGGCCCGGACCAACCTTACATGACCATGTTCATGGGACAGGTTCCACTGACAGACATGCAACTAGTTTTGCATAAAGGTGGCTGGCGGGTGTCTGTTTTTCCAACTTTAGTTGAATCGAATTGGACTGTGGTCGGTCCTTGTGAAGGTTAAAACAGCAAACTTGATAAATCAATGTTGTGGTTTTGTTCCATAGGTAAGAACGGTTCTTGCTAGAAGCCCGTAGCAGCCACGTAAAACTTGCAACAACAAGACGTCTAACTTGCTTTTGCAGGGCATGTTGTGATGTGATATGGTCAAGACATGATGTGATATACATTGTTGTATGAGATGATCATGTTTTGTAAAAGTTATCGGCAACTGGCAGGAGCCTTATGGTTGTCGCTTTATTGTATGAAATACAAACGCCATGTAATTGCTTTACTTTATCACTAAGCGGTAGCGATAGTCATAGAAGCAATAGTTGGGAGACAACCATGACGCTACGTTGGAGGTCAAGGTGTCAAGCCGGTGATGATGGAGATCATGACATTGCTTTGGTGATGGAGATCAAAAGCACAAGTTGATGATGGCCATATCATGTCACATATTTTTTGATTGCATGTGATGTTTATCTTTATGCATCTTGTTTTGCTTAGTACGGCGGTAGCATTATAAGATGATCCCTTACTAAAATTTCAAGGTATAAGTGTTCTCCCTGAGTATGCACCGTTGCGAAAGTTCTTCGTGCTGAGACATCACGTGATGATCGGGTGTGATAAGCTCTACTTTCAAATACAACAGTTGCAAGCCAGTTTTGCACATGCGGAATACTCGGGTTAAACTTGACGAACCTAGTATCTACAGACATGGCCTCAGAACACTGGAGGCCGAAAGGTCGAACGTGAATCATATAGTAGATATGATCAACATAGGGATGTTCACCATTGATGACTACTCCATCTCACGTGATGATTGGACATGGTTTAGTTGATTTGCATCACGTATAATTTAGATGACTTGAGGGATGTCTATCTAAGTGGGAGTTCTTAAGTAATTTGATTAATTGAACTTTAATTTATCATGAACTTAGTCCTGATAGTATTTGCAAATTATGTTGTAGATCAATAGCTCGCGTTGTAGCTCCCCTATGTTTTTTGATATGTTCCTAGAGAAAACTAAGTTGAAAGATGATAGTAGCAATGATGCCGACTGGTTCCATAATCTGATGTTTATCCTCATTGCCGCACAGAAGAATTATGTCCTTAATGCACCGCTAGGTGACAGACCTATTGCGGGAGCAGATGCAGATGTTATGAACGTCTGCTAGCTCAATATGATGACTACTTGATAGTTTAGTGCACCATGCTTTACAGCTTAGAACCGGGACTTCAAAAGCGTTTTGAACGCCACGGAACATATCAGATGTTCCAAGAGCTGAAATTGGTATTTCAGACTCATGCCCATGTCGAGAGGTATGAGACCTCTGAAAAGTACTTCGCCTAAAATATGGAGGAGAATAGCTTAGCTAGTGAGCATGTGCTCAGAATGTTTCAGCACTACAATCGCTTGAATCAAGTGGGAGTTAATCTTCCAGATAAGATAGTGATTGACAGAGTTCTCTAGTCACCATCACCAAGTTACTGGAACTTCATGATGAACTATAATATGCAAAGGATGACGAAAGCGATTCCTGAGCTCTTCATGATGCTCAAATCGATGAAGGAAGAAATCAAGAAAAAGCATCAAGTGTTGATGATTAAACAACACCACTAGTTTCAAGAAAAGGGCAAAGGGAAAGAAAGGGAATTTCAATAAGAATGGCAAGCAAGTTGTCACTCCCGTGAAGAAGCCCGAAGCTGGACCTAAGCCTGAAACTAAGTGCTTCTACTGCAAAGGAAATGGTCACTGGAAGTGGAACTACCCCAAATATTTGGCGGATAAGAAGGATGGCAAAGTGAACAAAGGTATATTCTATATACATGTTATTGATGTGTACCTTACTAGTGCTCATAGTAGCCCCTAGGTATTTGATACATGTTCGGTTGCTAAGATTAGTAACTCAAAACAGGAATTGCAGAATAAATAGAGACTAGTTGAGGGTGAAGTGACGATGTGTGTTGGAAGTGGTTCCAAGATTGATATGATCATCATCGCACACTCTCTATACTTTCGGGATTAGTGTTGCACCTAAATAAATGTTATTTGGTGTTTGCGTTGAGCATGAATATGATTAGATCATGTTGATTGCAATATGATTATTCATTTAAGACAGAGAATAATTGTTATTATGTTTACATGAATAAAACCTTCTATGGTCATACACCCAATGTTGATGGTTTATTGAATCTTGATCGTATTAATACACATATTCATAATATTGATGCCAAAAGATGAAAAGTTGATAATGATAGTGCAACATACTTGTGGCACCGCCGTTTAGGTCATATTGGTGTAAAGCGCATGAAGAAACTCCATGCTGATGGGCTTTTGGAATCACTTGATTATGAATCATTTGATACTTGCGAACCATGCCTCATGGGCAAGATGACTAAAACTCTGTTCTCCGGAACAATGGAGCGAGCCAATGAGTTATAGGAAATAATACATACTGATGTATGCAGTCCAATGAGTGTTGAGGCTCGCGGCGGGTATCGTTATTTTTTGACCTTCACAAATGATTTGAGCATATATGGGTATATCTACTTAATGAAACACAAGTCTGAAACATTTGAAAAGTTCAAAGAATTTCAGAGTGAAGTGGAGAATCATCGTAACAAGAAAATAAAGTTTCTACGATCTGGTCGTGGAGGTGAATATTTGAGTTATGAGTTTGGCCCTCATTTAAAACAATGTGGAATAGTTTCACAGCTCACGCCACCTAGAAGACCACAACGTAATGGTGTGTCCGAACGTCGTAACCGCATTTTATTAGATATGGTGCGATCTATGATGTCTCTTACCGATTTACCACTATCATTTTGGGGTTATGCATTAGAGACAACTGCATTCACGTTAAACAAGGCAACATAAAAATCCATTGAGATGACACTATATGAACTGTGGGTTGGCAACAGACCTAAGCTGACATTTCTTAAAGTTTGGGGATGCTATGCTTATGTCAAAAGGCTTTGGCTTGGTAAGCTCGAACCCAAATCGGAGAAGTGCGTCTTCATAGGATACCTAAAGGAAACAATTGGGTACTGTGGGAGTCCTGGAATAGGGGGTCCTGGGGCGTCCAGTCTATTGGACATGGGCTGGACTGATGGGCTGTCAAGCTACAAGATAGAAGATCACCTATCGTGTCCGGTAGGGACTCCCGTATTCATGGATGGCAAGTATAGGTGTCCGAATATGTTATTTCCTTTATGATTAAACCGACCTTGTACAACCCTAAGCCCCTTCGGTGTCTATATAAATTGGAGGGTTAGATCGGAGGCAGGAACACAACATTGCTAGGCTAGCTAATCTAGGGTTAGCTAACACGATCTCGTGGTAGATCAACTCTTGTAACCCCTATACACCTCGAATATAATCAAGTAGGAGTAGGGTTTTACCTCCATTATGAGGGCCCGAACCTAGGTAAACACTGTGTTCTTTGTCCATAGCTACCATTGGCCCTCCGACATACGACTTGGGCCCCCCTACCCGAGATCTGCCGGTTTTGACACTGACATTGGTGCTTTCATTGAGAGCTCCACTGTATCGTTGACAGAAGGATTGGTGGCTCACCTCTTCATCAACAATGATGTTGCGTCCAGGGAAACCTTTCTTCCTGGACAAGTCTTTGTGTTCTGTGGCTTTGTGCTTCGTGCCAACTCGATCGGCCGCCTCGAGCAAGTTGGCAGTTATGCCCCCGGCCACCAGATCAGGTTTGGAAACCTGAACTATGTCACGGATATCCGAGGAGATCTGGTCTTCGAGGGGCTCGCGGCTTCGGTTACTGCTCTGTGCTCCTGCCAAGAAGGCTCCTCGGATCCCCTATCAGATCTTTCTTGGGGTTCAACACTCATACCTGCTCCGGCCTTAGATCCGGGGCGGGTCTCATTGTTCGAAGATGGGAGCGTGAGCCCCGCCGGACTTCTTCCCTTTGTGGAGCACCCGATCAAGGACCCAGATTCAATCTTGGACTTGGCTCTGGGCAACCACTCCGAACTGTTGAGTTATGCGCTCATGGGGTCTGAATAGGTGTCCCCTGTCGAACTCGGCCCTGCAGATCCACAGTTTCCGGTCCAACGTTCGCTCCTAGACGAAACTTTGGGATTGATGTTGTCTCTCACCATCACTGGAGCTTTACCTCCAAACTGTACCCAGCTTGGGCTGGGGGCTGAGAGCGGGGAATTTTATGCCCCACCCAGCACCCACTTAATAACCAGTGTCGAAGACTTAACCGACATGTTGGACTACGCGTCCGAATTCATCGACGGTATGGACGATGATGTAGACGCCAAACCAAACCAAGTCCCACCCATCACGGGGCATTGGACGACCACTTCAACCTATGATGTATACATGGTGGAGACGCCTGATAAAAAGGACGACGAGGATAATCAGAACCCCGATGAGGAAAACCCTGTCGATAAAGCACCAAAGCACCGTCGCCAATGGCGCCGCTCACGATCGCGTCGGGCAAAGGATAGTAATACCAGCATCGGGGACAATGAGACTCGGATGATGCAGAAGGTCCCAAATACCCCGTTGAGCCCACATCTGAACATGATGAAAGGGAAGAATGTCAGGTTAGCCCCAAACACGCCGATCACGAAGATTCAGAAGACAACAACTATATGCCAGAATCCGAAGAGGAGGTTAGCCTCGGTGACGAAGATTTTATCATCCCAGAAGAACCTCTCGAACAAGAACACTTCAAGCGACAGCTCATCGCCACAGCCCGGAGCCTGAAAAAGAAACAACATCAACTCAAAGCTGAATAGGATACGCTCAATGAAAGGTGGATTAAGGTCCTAGCCGGCTGAGGAATACGGCCACGAGTGACCTGTCAAAAGTTACCATAAGCGCAAGCTGCTGTCATAATTCTACAATGAAGCCCTTGAGCCAATACCGTCGAAATACAATCAGGCAGATCAACCAGACCGACCACCACGTGGATGGGATAAAGTGGTATATCAAGCTGAACACCGACCCGCACCCCTCGCCGAAGAGGCAGGGAGACAGCAGCCGTGGGAGACACATATGACTTGCAACGTGACCTAGCCAATAAAGCTGGTCAGACCAGATCAATCTATGAATCAAGGGGCCGTGCCCCGACGCAAGACAACAGCTATGAAGCCCGGCATGACGACCATTACTATACTCGGGATCAGCACCAAACTGAAATGTCAGCCGATCTCCGCCGTGATATTGCACGATATAGAGGGGCCATACACCCTTTATGCTTCAACGATGAGGTAATGCATCACCAATTTCCAGAAGGGTTTAAACCCGTAAACATCAAACGGAACAACGGATCCGGGCGTCTGGATTGAAGATTTCCTTCTCCACATACACATGGCTCGAGGAGATGATCTCCACGCCATTAAATATCTTCCTCTAAAGTTGAAAGGACCAGCGCGACATTGGCTGAACAGCCTCCCAGAAAACTCCGTTGGAACCTAGGAAGATCTGAAAGATGCTTTTTGGGCCAACTTTCAGGGCACTTATGTCCAGCCACCGGATGCCGATGACTTGAGTCACATAATCCAGCAACCAGGCGAATCAGGTCGCAAGCTTTGGAATGGGTTCATAACTAAAAAGAACCAGATCGTGGATTATCCGGACGCCGAAGCCTTAGCAGCCTTCAAACATAGCGTCTGATATGAATGGCTCGCCCAACACCTCGGGCAGGAAAAACTGAAGACCATGGCAGCCTTAATTGCACTTATGACCCGCTTATGTGCAGGCGAGGATAGCTGGTTGGCTCATAGAAGCAATAGCTCGGGTGACCCTGGCACTTCTGAGGTGCGGGACGGCAATGGTAAACCTCGCCTCAATAAAAATAAACGTCGGAACAACAACAATGACGCATTAGATACGACAGTCAATGCCGGATTCAACGGCCCTAAGTCCGGTTAGTGGAAAAAACATTTCAAAGGCAACAAGGACGGACCATCTAGCTTGGATAAAATCCTTGAGAGGCCCTGTCAGATTCATGGCACACCCAATAAGCCTATGAACCACACTAACAGGAATTGTTGGGTTTTCAAACAGGCCGGTAAGACAAATACCAAACACAAGGGAAAGGGACCTCCAAGCGAAGACGATGATGAGCCCCGTCAGCCGAACACCGGGGGTCAGAAGTAGTTTCCCCCCGAGGTGAAAATAGTGAACATGATCTATGTCACTCATATCCCTAAAAGGGAGTGCAAGCACACACTAAGGGACGTCTATGCTGTAGAGCCTGTCGCCCCCAAGTTTAAGCATGCCCAATCACTTTTGATCACAGGGATCACCGAACTAGTATCCGTCACGGGGGTTCGGCCGCCCTGGTACATGATCCAATTATTGACGGATACCACCTCAACAGAGTCCTTATGGACGGAGGTAGCAGTCTTAACTTGATCTATCAAGACACCGTCCGCAAGATGGGCATCGACCCATCAAGAATCAAGCCCAGTAACACTACCTTTAAAGGTGTGATACCAGGCGTGGAGACCCGTTGCATGGGCTCACTTACACTGGAGGTAGTATTCGACAACCCAAACAACTTTCGCTGCGAAGAATTAATCTTCGACATCGTCCATTTCCGCAGTGGCTACCATGCATTACTCAGATGAACTGCTTTCGCCCGCTTTAATGCAGTCCTGCACTGCGCTTACTTAAAGCTTAAGATGCCCGGACCTCGTGGTGTTATTACAGTCAATGGTAATATGGAGCGCTCCCTCCATACTGAAGAGCACACCACGACCCTTGCAGCCGAAGTGTATGGCGGCCTCATCAAGCCAAATAGTTCACCGGCCAATAAAGCCAATGACTTATCGAAACGAGTCTGGTCCACGCATAATGGCGCTAAATCAACGGATCCGTACCTTGATTAGCAGTTCAGCCTCCGCTGATCGCCCTATCAGGTTGCGGCTTGTGTGCCGGGTGTACATAATTACGAACTAAAAGTACCTTGGGCGGTGTCGGAGGCACACTGCTGAAAAGGTCCATTGCATGGCTTGACTCCATCTGGATCGCATATATCTCTTTTCTCTTACTGCAGGTTCATCAAGAGCCCTACTTGCTAGATGGTTGTTGTAGGAGATCCTTTTAAGGCTAGTGTTTCCCAACCATCAAATACTCCTATCAAAGGACTTATTACTAAGGAGAAATGGCGCAGACATGCGACAGGACATTACTGGAGTTTTTTGAACTATGATCTTTAGGCCCTATGTTAGACTTTCCCTTATGTAAAACCTTTTCTTTTTCTCTTTAGGCATGTAACATGACCTTAATATTGAATGACATTGTCTGTCAAAACACACCTCGACGTATCACTAAGGATATAAAGGAAACAGATGATTGTCACCTTATTGGTTGGATTCTTGTATTATCTCACCATCTGTGTCCCCCCTTACGTTCGACTGACATACATGGCTCGACACGGCCTTCATACCAGGGGTTGTATTCGGCCCTGCAAACTCTTAAGTCCGAACACCTCTAGGGAACTCTTTGGCGTCTCGGATATTGCATTATATGCATCAGCTTCGAATCATGTCTTTGGTCTATAGTTGGGTTGCCTGGCTCCTGTGTTCGCCACCTTACGTTCCGCAAGTTCAGGTGAGGTAGTAAAGGGAGAACTACTGCGATTGTATTTCTGGTTCTTCCGGTTAAGTACCTCAGTAGAGAAGGCCGAAAACTAATTTTCATGATAGGCGATAGCGGGTCAGCGATCCGGTGACTTAGTGTTATACTACAAATCGTTCGCGATTTATGCTGTGTTATACGAGGGGTTGGGCTTTGACTAGCCGTGTTGCAAAGGCGCCATACTCCGGACTGCCGCTCACACAAACAAGGGGCTAGTACTTAGCGCCACCAATGGACTCTTATGGCTAAGTGAAAGTACTAAAGCCGCATAATCTGATTGCCTAGTTCACTTCGCAAGACGCCTCCTACATCGGACCAAGACGTTGGATAAAGTGCGGTCATGCATTCTTGAACACCCCTGTAATATTTACGTGGGGGCAAAAGCCAACGACTGGTAAACTTTTAGACTTATAAATGGCCAAACAGGAGGATAAACTAATTATAAAGTGCAAGCATAAATATTTTACACCATGAGTTCATTACATGACTCTTACAAACCGGAATCCACTAATCAAATACGATTTCCTTGTTGCACTGGCCTTCTACAATGCGGGCTCCCTCGAGGACCTTGCTGAAGTACTTCTCCGGCCCCCGGTGATCATTGCCTTCAGGTGGCCCTGCGCTGGCAATCTCAGTGGCCTTCATCTTCGCCCATTGTACCTTGACTTGGGCGAAGGCCATCTGGGCACCTTCTATGCAGGCTGACCGCTTGATGGCGTCCACCCGAGGGCACACCTCGGCCAGCCGCTTCACAAGTCCGAAGTAGCTGCTGGGTATGGGCTTGGCTTGCCAAAGACGGTCTATCACGTCCTTCATGGCCAGTCCGGCCACCCTGTGCAGCTCCGTCAGCTGCTTCAGCTAATCGCTGAGGGATGCCAGATACTCTGGCACATGGTATTGCAACCATAATAGCTTCTCTGTGGAACTCCCCTCTTGGTGCGGAAGAACTCGGCGGCGTCAGCAATATGCTCCTCGACAGATCTCAAATGCGCCTGGAGAACTCCAAACCTGTGTCAGAAAAATATATCTCTTCCTTGTAAATTTACTTTGCATGAGAAAGGCCTTACCAGCCGCTATTTGCCTCGCCTCTTGGATCTCTTGGAGAGCGCCTTGGGCATCAACCCGGGCTTCTTTCACGCTTTCCAGCGCTTTAGTGAGCTCGGAGGCTTGTTCTGAACTCTTCAGCTCCAAGGATTCGCACTTGGCGATGGCATCCTTGAGCTCCTGTTCGACCTCCCCCACCCGCGCCTCATGTCTCCGGCGGGTGGTTTGCTCCACCTCTAACTTCTTGCCCTCTTTGTCAGCGGCCGCCTTGCTCACCTCTGCCTCCTTCTTGGCTTGGGCGAGGGCACTCTTGAGGGACTCGACCTCGGTTGCGCCAACTGTGAGTATATTTAAAGCATTTTGGTCAGTTTAAACGACTAAAACACATATAACTTTCGGGTATGTAGTAGTGCCGCATACCTCGGGTTTCATTAAACCGCTTGTTAATGCGGTCGAGTTCCTCATCGGATAGTCGAAGCTTTCGATTGAGCTCGACAACCTCTGTGGCCTGGGCAGTAGCCGCTAACATAGAAGCTTGTCCAACAACATATACGGTTTCAACTTGTTTTCGATCCTCTGTCCGGATTGTTCTAATCCGGACAGAGTATCAGGGGCTACTGTCTACACATGGGTTTCGCCTCACACATATATATAGATACAAAAAAACTTGTAAAGAGTATTACATCGCATACCTCAAAGCCCGTCAGTAGGATGTTAAAGGCTTCGACCAGTCCGCTCTGCGCGGATTGAACCTTTTCCATAACCGCACCCTGTGTTCCTCCACGATGGATGCACGTTGCAGTGCTTCCTACAGAGTGTCAGCGGCCTCCGGATTGATAGAGGCCACCGATGGAGCTGCTGCTCCTCCCCCTCTTTCGAAGGGGGTGTTGGTCCGAACCCGGAGCCATACCGGTCTCCGGGACGGTGTTCGGCGAGGGCCCGGACTATTGAGGCCCCCCACCCTCGGTGGTTATGGGGGTCGCCGGACCCCGCTCTACAGCGTCCGAGGTGTTGTCCTCGGGCCCCTTCTGGACGGTCTCGTCTGCTCCTCCTCAGCCAGGAGATGGCCTTTGGGACGACACCTCGTTGTCCTCCATGGCAGGGGGAGAGAAGGTGCGAGATGGCTCGTCACTCTTCGCCTCTCCAGGTGCTAGAGAGTTCCCCTCCGAAGAAGAGGGAATCGGGATCTCGCGCGGATGGCTGAAAAGCAGAAAAACATTTGATATGACAGAGGCAGATTAAGTGATAACTGAAACGAGTAAGTTTTGGATAGTTACATTTCGGCCAGGGGCTTCTCTCTTTGGATCCTCTTCGGGCTGTGTTCAGACTCTTGAGTCCGAACTACCCGAGAGGACCAACCTTCCCTTCTTCGGTGTCGCTCCCTCCAGGTTCTCGGAGGTTGTCCTCTTTCCCCTCCTCGTCTTGAGGGGGGAGTCGCTCTCCACTTCCTCCTCCTCCTCCTCCTCCTCTTTGTCCTCGTCTTCCTCATAAGAGGAGAAAGCCTTGGTCTCTCTGAACACTGTTTCTAGAGGGCCTTCGCGGTGGGACCCGTCCTTGGCCCCCTTGCCCTTATGCTTGATCTTATTCTCCGGTGCCTGATAAGGTGCCGGGACTAGCATCTCCTCCAGCTGAGGAGTGACTAGGTCTTTAGGCAATGGATCCAGACTCTTAATCTGCTCCGACTTCTTGGTCCAGCCCTGTAAAAAAAGATGGGCTGATGAGTTTTGTATCGATCGAATACATATGAACTAGGTATGTCTTTGGAAAGTTGAATACTTACGAGAGTGGCTGGATTCTTGGTGTGAAGGCCCACATCTTCGGTCTCCATGGGCCAGCTCTTCTGCGCCTTGAAGAGCAGCTTCCACATTCCCTCATGCGTGGTGCCGAGGAAATGCTGCAGAGTCCGCGGCTCTTCTGGATTGAATTCCCATGTGGGGGAAGCCCGGCACTGGCAGGGGAGGATGGGGCGGAAGAGCATAATTTGTACCACGTTGGTTAAACCAACGCTTTTGCTCAGCACGTTGGTGATATACATTTTCAGCGTCTGCACCTCCGTCTGAGACCCCCAGTCGTGGCCCTTCGTGGCCTAGGAGATGAGCCTCATGGGGGGTCCAGATCTGAACTCCGGGATCGCCGCCCACTTAGTGCGATGCGGCTCAGTGATATAAAACCACTCCTGTTGCCAGATCTTGATGGTCTCCATGAAGGCCCCCTTAGGCCATGTGGTGTTAGGTAGCTTGCTGATCATAGCTCCGCCGCAGTCCGCGTGCTGCCCGTCGACCACCTTCGGCTTCACATTGAAGACCTTGAGACACAGGCCGAAGTGTGGGTGGATGCGGAGGAGAGCCTCACACACGACGATGAACGTCGAGATGTGGAGGAAATAGTTCGGGGCTAGATCGTGGAAATCTAGCCCGTGGAAGAATGGGTGGAGTGGGAAACCTAACCCTCTAAGGAAATGAGGAAGGAATACGACCCATTCGCCGGACTCCGGAGTGGGAATGACTTGACCCTTGGTGGGGAGCCTGTGCGCGATGTTGGCGGCGAGGTATCCCACACTCCGGAGATCTTTTATCTCCTTCTCCATGACGAAGGAGGCCTCCCACTTGCCTTTGGAACCGGATCCGGCCATGGTAGGAGGAGGCGGCGGTCGTGGTGAGAAAGACAGAGACTTTTCGGGCGCTGAGAGCTTGGGAGACTGGAAGGCGTGGGAAAGAAAGGAGAAATCTATTTCCCTCTTATAGGCGGTAAAAATACCAACCGTCCCCCACTTGCGCCTTGAAGCTCGCCTGTTCCCAATAAAAGCGTGTGCCGTAAATGGTTGGATTACCCAAATTCTATTGATGAGCAGTATTAAGTGGGCACGATCTCTGTTTTGATAGGATGGGCCAATGGGGCTTGGCCTCGAAACTTGGAACGCGGGGTGTGAAAATGGTTCAAAACGTCGAAGGGTCAAGTCTGATGCTTCGCCAAAAAAGTTGTCAGTAAAAGACACTACTCTTATTTTTATACATCCTGCCTTCATGGCTAAGGGTTGTGTTCATTACAAAAAGCCGGATATAATTCTTTTATGGAGGAAAGTTTGATGTGTACTATTCATGGAACCCGCCTTGCAATGCCGAAGACAATCTGCACGCCGAACACATCGTCATTGAAGACTGGTTCAGGGGCTACTGTGGAAGTCCTGGAATAGGGGGTCCTCGGGCGTGCGGTCTATTGGATACGAGCCGGACCAATGGGCCGTCAAGTTACAAGACAGATCATCACCTCTCGTGTCTGGTAGGGACCCCCGTATGCGTGGATGGCAAGTATAGGTGTCCGGATATGTTATTTCCTTTCTGATTAAACCGACTTCGTACAACCCTAAGCTCCTCCGATGTCTATATAAACCGGAGGGTTAGATCAGAGGCAGGTGTTGGATTACGGGTTCCACAAACCCTTGAGAGGTTGGAACTCTGGGGTGCATGCAGAAATCTCAACCTACCCAGCCTGCCTACTCGCGATCCTCCTAAGCCTGGCGTGTCAAGCTCGAAGAGACAAAGAGACACGACAGTTTATCCTAGTTCGGGCCACCTTGCGGTGTAATACCCTACTCCAGCGTTTTGGTGGATTGCCTCGAAGGGCTGCATATGAACTAGTACAGTGGATGAACTCGCCTCAGGAGGAGAGGTGTTCTTGAGCTCAAGAGAGCTGGTGAGGTGGTTGGATGAGAATGCATCCTCCTCTCTATGGTGGTGGCTAAGTCCTATTTATAGTGGCCTTGGTCCTCTTCCCAAATGTTGGCGGGAAGGGATCCCACAACAGCCGGATTTGAAAGGGGACAAATAGTATAGCTTATCCTGAGAAAAGTGGTCTTCGCCTACGAAAAGCCCCTGGTCGTGACACTGCGGTGGGCTCGATGATGACCTCCGCTCTGCCGCCCTGGCGGTCTTGGTCTTGTTGCACCAGAATGGAAACCTTTGGCTGATTCCTCGGGACTCCACACCTGTGGCTTGCCTCCCTTACACCCAAGAGGAAACTGGCGCTCTGCACCCATTGGGGGCCGCCTGGCCTTGGTCGTCATGGCTCACGTCAGCTGAGCCTCATGAGGTACACCTTGCATAGAACTCTCCGCCCCTCGGGAGCCAGCCTGAAGAGGCCGATCCCCTCAGGGGTCTTGGCGGCGTCCGCCTCGCGAGGCTTGGCCCCTCGCGAGGGTCTTGAGGTTGATGTCGAAGTTGGGCCGTACCAGGCCGTCGATGGAGCCACGTGGTGGGCCGTAGGCAGGCAAGTCTGGATACCCCCATAACCAGAATGCTGACAGTAGCCCCCGAGCCCAAGGCGCGCTCGGATTTGGCTTCCAGGTGAAGCCAAAGGGCAAGTGCGGAGCACCGGGGGCCCTAACCGCCTATGGCCTTGATGACGCAGGGCGATTGATGGGACATGGGCGTCTCCACTTCCCCATGTCGCCTCGGCAACTTTTTCCGTCTGTCAAAAGGGTTGCCATCTACTGCCGGGCTTTCATTGCCTCCTCTTCGTCTTGCTCCAGATCCCCTTCTCCCAACACTGTAAGAACTCACCAGATCTACCGATTTTCTCCTCCAATCTTCCGCCCAATGGCTGCTGAGAAGACTAAGGCTTCAGCCTCGGCTGCCGGCTCCGCCTGGTATGAGCCGGTGCTGACCGCGCCCTCCATCATCGAGGAGAAGCTCTAGACCGGGCTCCTCCTGACTACGAGCGGGGACAATGAGTGGAAGGAGACTGCGCTCCGGGTCCCCGCTGCTACGCCGAAACCCGCGAACAACACCTTCTACCCCTTCTTCCTACACAGCGTCTATTCGGGGCTGGTGCCCCCATTCTCCCGCTTCTTCTACGCCGTTCTCCACCACTACGTCCTCCATGCGGTCCACATTCACCCCAATTCCATCCTCCTTTTGTCCATCTTTGCCTTCTACTTCGAGGCATTTGTGGGGGTGATGCCCTCCGTTGCCATGCTCTGCCACATCTTCTTCCTCCGCATGGGCGGCGACTGTACCACCGGGTGCGTCGGCTTCATTGCAGTCCGAGGCGGTAACGCAATCTCCCGTGCCGGGAAGAAGGTGGAGGATGCCCTGAAGAGGTGGGTTCTGATGGAAGCCAAGTGCTCGCAGGACTTGCTGGAGCTGCCGACCAAGTTCCCCTCCTCCAAGAAGGGATGGCTTTCTTAGAAGATCACCGACCCTTCCCTGAAGCCGTTGGTGAAGAAGATGGAGGAGGATCTGAAGAGCGAGAAGCTGACGGGGGCCATGATCATCAAGGAGTTCTTGAGCAGCGCCTAGCGCCGCCCCAAGATCGCTCCCGCCCCATGTGGAAGCTTGGGGGCACTGGCGACAAGATTTGCCTGCGCCAGGATGCCCTTCCTGAGGAGGAGCTGAGCAAGGTGTCTCATTATTTGACTGGGAAAGTTCCGAGCGGTCCTCCGAAGGATTGGATCCCGCTGTACCGCTGAGTCAATGGGGAGGAGGTTGCTACTGCCATGCCGGTCTTTGACAAGGTCGGGCCGGTGCGGACGGGACCTCCCCCGCCACCAACCTCCTTGGTGGACCTGTCCTCCGGCGACCAATCCTCTGAGGCCACCGAAGACGAGGGCGAGGGGGAATCCCCTGCCCCGAGGCAAAGGGAGCTCCTCCGCGACTTCCCTGACGATGACGATGACGATGCGCCTCCGGTGGTGGAACTGGCTCACCCCTCCGGGGTCACCACAAGATCCGGGGTGGCCTCCTCGAAGCAGCCCAAGCGGTCGGCCACAAAGAAGGGCAGGACTGCGCTGATCCCCTCGGGTAGCGCTCCGCCTTCGCCAGCAGCATCCTGAGTGGTGCCGACTACGTGCGCTCCTGCTCCCAAGAATGTTGTTCAGATTGCTCCGGCGAAGCCTCCACTGCTGGGCCTGAGGAGGAACTACGTCTTTTATGACCAGTGAGTGCCTTCCTTTGGCCTTGTTATTGATTCCTGATGTGATGCTTAGCGTCTTCGTCCGTCATTAGGCAGCAGTCGTTGAAGAAGAAGAAGGAGGGCGCCGGAGTTGACGTGGTTGAGCGCGTTGGGGTGGTCGACCCGGCCTTGGCGAAGGAGGGCGTCGTGGCCCCTGCAGCTCTAGCGGCGATATCGTCTCCACAGGGCACGGAAGCCCATCCTCAGGAGGTGTCGGCGCCTTCAGCGAGGCTGACCCTACCGGCACCCATCCTTGCTGCGGCTGCTGAGGTCGCCCAGCCTTTGGAGCCCCCAGTCCTTCCTGCTGTTGTGGTTTCTCCTGTCCTAGCGCCGAGGACGTCTTCTTTCCTGCCCGGCGTGCAGCTGGGCCATGGTGCCCCTGCCACCTCCGGAGCCCTGGAGGAGGCACGAGCGGCACTGGACCTTCTCCAAGATGAACTTTGGGGCCCGGACCGGCACGCAGTGCAGGGCCGCCTGGGGCTAGTCTCTGGATGGCTCCAGGTCGACGCGTCTGTCCGAGCAGCCTGGGGCTCTATGGAGAAAGCCCAGAAGGTGTCAGGGGTGGCTGCTGTCGAGCATGACCTGGAGCGAAAAGAGGCCACGGAAGCTGAGGATCGGTGCCGCACGGTGGAGGCTGAACTGAAGGATCTTTAGGATCAACAGGCCTGCCAGGCTGGCCAGCTCCAGGAGCATGAGGAGAAGCTAAAGGCCCAGGAGGCTGCCGTTGCCGATCGAGATGCCGAGCTGAAGAAGGCAGCCCTGGAGCAGGCTATAATGCGCGACCGCCTGACGAAGCTGAAGGGGGAGGCGGAGGCGGCCCAGGCATCCCTTTTCGAGGCCTAGGAAGCGGCCACCATGGTGCGCAGCACCCTTTCCTCCCTCGAGGCAAGGTTCCACAAAGCTCGACGGTCACTCTTTGGGGACGATCTCTTGAAGTAGGTGGCGGTGACGACCCCGAGGGAGAGCCCCGCTGCTCTACTCCCTGAGGTCATGGCAGTGCTCGAGGACGCTGTCGACGGGTTTGGCTCTTTGGTGGAAGGTGAGGCTCGCTTGCTTTCTTCCCCAGCCCTTACGTGCGTCTTCAGCCATCTCTATCTCTGGGACGCCAGCTTCGACTTCTCCACCTTCCTCAATCCCATGGACTCCGACTCCCAGGACTGTCACACCCTGATTTTCATGCCACAGCACTTAAGTCACTAAACCATGATAAAATGTGGTTTGACGAAAACTTTTGAGTGTTTTGGACATTGCTTGATTGGATTTTTGTTTGCTGTTTGCAAGTGCTCTAAAAATCAAATAAATCCTCCAACTTCTATACTTCATTTCCTTGCCCCAAACTTCTGCCCAATGATCATGCCATGTGTATAGAGCAATATAGTATTTTCTTACAAAATTAATTTGGCCAAAAAGTATTTTCTAAAATTAGTTTTTCAAGAACCCCTGAATTGAGGGTTGCACTGCAAGTACTTAATTAAGGGCAGTAAAAATCTTTCCAAAAATAGATTTAACTCCTATTAGATATAGGATACCCAGAAACCACAAAAATATAATTTTAAATGTTATTTTACTATTTTATTTAAAAGCTTTTTCTTAAGGCCAGAAATGGTCTTTAATAGGGAAAAATTATTTTATTGTTTCAAAAATATTTGACAAAAATTAGGGAAACTCAGTGGACATATATTTTCCATATATAAGAGTTTCAACACATGGTCATGTTCAAAATATTGGTCAAACCCCTCAAAAACCCTTTCTGGATATTTCAAGCTTTTGAAATATTTACAAAGGAAATATTCTCCAAAAAATTCCAAGAAAATTCTATCATGTCACATATGACATATTTGGTGATCTTGCCAAGTCCCATGTCTTGGAGAACAAGATAACATCATCAAATCCCCTCAAAACCATTTCTGTCTATTTTGAAGTTTGAGCAACTTTACATTGCCAAACATGTCCAAATGTTCTCAAACCTTGTGAACATGCTCAAATGGTCTAATAATTCATCTAGACCAAATGTCACAAGTTGGAGAACAGGTTAACTTGATCAAAGTACCTCAAAACTCTTTCTGTCCAGAACCAAATTTGAACAACTCTACATTGGCAACTTTCTCCTTTTGATCTCAACTGTTGTGGACATGTTCAGAATCTCAAATGATGACACTACACTAAGTGGTGCATCAAGGAGAATAGATTTGCATGGCTAAATCTTGAAAAATCCATTTCTGCTAATTTTTAGGGTTTACAAAAGTTGCATTGGCAACTTTGCCCAAATGAGCTCAAAATTGGTGGAAGGCCCTAATTATATGTGACATTTCACCCTGTGGAGTCTCATGGAAAATGGAGATCATCTGCTTGCCCAAACCACCATCAAACACCTTCTGGCAGAAACTTAAAATGCCTGTTTTGGCAATTTCCACTATTCTCCATGAGCTCAACTCTTTACCACACCTCCTCCTAACCTCCCTCTACCTCTGGCGTTCAGCTCAAGTCAATGCTATTTGATCAAGGGGATGGAACCACTAATTTTCTATTCCGGACAGCCCCATTTCCACTCTTCTCCATCCTCTCTCTTCACCCACTGGCCACCCAAAGCATCCAAGGCCAAGATCCCTTCCTTAGCACCCGCCAAATGCTACTGGACATGCAACGGCGCGCCCACAAGCATAGAAAATGGCCTGGACAGCCATATGGGCGCTCTGGAGCGCGCTACAGTGCGCTCCCGCACTGTAGCCGCCCCCTGCCAACCGCCTCCGTCCACCTCGGGCCTCCCCAGCGTGTCTCACGAGGCCGCCTCGACGTCTGGGACACGGCAAGCTGCCGGCCCCCTCCTAAACCTCTTTCCTCTCCCCTCCACGACCTCACCCGAGTGCGCCGTAGGCCGCGTCCACGGTGCACCATGGCCCCTCTATTTAGAGGCCCTCCTGAGCTCTCCTACGGCTTCTTCTCGCTCTCCCTCTTCCCCAGAAATCTCCTAGACAAGACACCTCTACCCCTCGCGCTCTCTTTCCCTCTCCACGGCCGCCATGGTCCCCGTCTGCCTCTGCCTGGCTCTGGCGAACCAGAGCCTCCCCTCCTCTCCTTCGACCACCAGGAGAAGCGCTTCAGGCCAGCGGAGCCCTCCCGATCCTTATCCACCTGCCCTTGTGCCCACGGCGTCGCGCCCATCCACTCCCGACGCCGCTCGCCGTCTCCAAGGCCGCCGTCGCCCCAGATCCTCCCAGCCCGCACGAAGCCCCTGGATGGACGCGTCTCGGTGTCCCGAGTACGTCAGTGCATCGAACGCCACCGGGGATGGCCGAAGTCGCCGGGGATAAGCGCCGGCGTGCGCTCGGCCTCGCCTCCCCTGATGCTACTCTGCCTCAGGCGCGAGGTAGGGGACGACCACCCCGCCAGCTGGCAGGGGGGCCCGCCCGTCAGCGGCAGAGGTGACCGAGCCGGCCCACTAGTCGGGTTAAGTGGAAACGGCTTCTAGCCAATCCGCTTGCCCCGCTGGGTGGCGCTCTCCTGTAGTGCGCCTTTGGCGTCACCACTTCCCTCGCGCAGCTGAGCCACTGGGCCGAGCCCAGTAGGCGCTGTTTAGCTGGGCTTCGCCCAGAGCGCTTTATAAGGTTGACATCTTCTCTTCCTTTTTCTTTTTTTTATTATTGTAAAATCTCTAGAGAATTCAGATGGACCCCAAATTGGATGATTCAAATTTCTGGTAACTCATAAAATCATGCTCTACCTGTTGGTGCAACATGCACATTTTTCCAGAAACTTTTTCTTCACAAACATTTATCAAACCTTGTTTTCCCATTTCTGTAATGAACTTTAGAAAATCACAGAGAGCCCATTTTTGATCCAAATTCCATGATTCAAAATCCTAGATGTCTATAAGTTCATAACTTATTTTATGAACATTTTTATTAATACTTTCTGTGCCCCACAATATAATGAGCCATTTCTTCATATTTGTCAACTTTTGCAAATTCATAGGGAATTCATTTGAACTCCAAATCGAGTGAAACCAATCCCTAGATGCTTCTAAAATCATCCTTTGTTAAATGGGTGCCTTTTCTCATTTTTCAAAAATATATTTCTGTACACTTCTTACAAATCCATAAACCCCTTGATTCCATCATATTGAAATGTTTAGAGATGTCCATTGATCAAATCCTAATGAAACTACTTTGGTCATCCCTCATATGACCAGAGGTATCCTAGAAAAGTCCAACTCATATTTTTAGAGCACTTTGATTTCCTGCCTTGTTGTGTTGCTTATTATGATTGTTTCCGACGTTAGTCGACGAAGTAGACGAAGTACTTGGAGAAGGACCCGAAGACTTGAAGTCTCTGATGAACCAGGCAAGCAGCCCTTTGACCATGTCTATGAAACCCCTTTTTTTATGCATGTCATATAGCTCTTTATTATTGTTGCATCAGAATCATGATGAGATGGTGAACCACATGGGTTGGTTGCCTTGGTTACTTCCTCGTTGATACTTGCATTGTGCATGGCCCTACCTTCTTATGAGGGTTATGCCGGTGGGAGTAGATAGGATGCTAAAGTAGATGCTACGCAAAAAGGGACGTGTATGTGCATGATGAAGGAGGCAAAGTATTTTCAAAGGACTTTTCGAAAACCCCGTCGGGTGCCACTTATGCCCGAGGGAGATGACGAGATGGGTAACCACTTGATGACAAAGTGGTGTACCGAGGAAAGTGTGTGTTGTTTTCAAAACGGATTGGTTTAAGTTGCGACCGTTATTCCAACCTTACATGCGCAACCACTCTACCCTTATATGGGAAAGGGCATTATTGAGTACCTAGACCAATACTAGCTTGGAGCCCGCATTACTAGTGACGGGGGAGAGTTGGTGCTCTCTCTCGGGACGGGGTCGTGCCAGGTAGGGCGACCAAGAACATTTTTATGGGGCACCGGACACACCGTTGGTACCCCGTGCTTGTGATGTGAGATGATTATGGAGCGTGGCTCCACGAAAATGTTATGTGATAATGTTGGGCACGGGGGTTACTACCAATCGAGTGGACTCCATGTTAGTGTCGTCTAGGGAAAGGTAGTGATTGGGTGCTTACCCCGGGTACTTGAGGTACCGCGGGTCGTGGCTGACACGGAAGTTCCCCGGATCTTGTGGGTACAATGTGCAACCTCTGCAGAGTGTAAAACTATTCGAATAGCCGTGTCCACGGTCAAGGACAGTTGGGTAACCGCTCTTGGGCTACGTCCACTTGTTTACAAACCAAGTGTGTGTGTTGATAAAAATGACTTGGGTCAAGTCAAGGGACTTGACATGATTGAGATGGGTGGGTGCCCACTCTATTTATGTTAGATGGGTTGGTGCCCACTCTATTTATGTTGATATCTGTAACCTGTCCTCATGGTTACTTAAATTCTCTTGATGCATGCCTTACAAAGTTGTTGAACATGTCATTGCACTCAAAACTAGCTTTCTGCAAAAATTTACCTATATCATGCATTGTTGTACCTTGAACCAAAACATGGGTTGCTTGCGAGTACATTCAAAGTACTCATTGGCTTGCCACTGGTTATTTAATTGGCCAGGCATGGAAGAACCGGAGTTCGAAGAAGAGTTCTTTGGAGACGAACATGCGAACTAGGACGTTTCCCAGTCAGAATGCCTGTAGGGTTAAGGCAGATGGCATGGGTTCTACTTATCAACGAAGATTTCCGCTACTTGTGTTTCATTTGATGTTCAGCCCTTAAGGCTTTATCAATGTAAGACTTGACCATAAAGGTCACAATTTGTGTAAGACGGTATGTATGGATGTAAGACTCTTGTTATTCAGATTCTGTGTGTTCAGTGAGCATTGATCTCTGGGATCACTGTACACATGCATTCGGTGATCTCGACTTATGAGTCGGGGTCCCCACAGAGCTGGTATCAGAGCCATCCTGACTGTAGGAAGCCTTAGTTAGCATGGTTGTTAGTTAGGGTAAAACTATTTCCAAAACTACTACTAGTTTTCAAAACTATCTGTACTTCTCTTCCCTTCTCAGTTTTTCGAAAACTAAGGTATACTTTCCTTATTGATCTCTTCCCCTTCAACACCTTTGGTCGCTAGAACCCTTATGCCCCTGACCACTGGATTCCTTGTAATCATCGTGGATAATCTAGAAGGAAGATGTCTTGCCAGACATTCACCCACATCTCCTGAACACAAGATAGGCGACATCACAACAAGACGATACCAACAGAAGATACATCCTCGAGGAATGAGGACCTGAAGACCCAGGAGATGGTGACACCCTTGACACTGCCCCAAGATGATGCAACCTAAGCCTATGATGATCAGGGCATAGAATATGCAAGATAATGATATACATCGCTAATAGAGTAACCCTGTCACTACCGTTGTTGTATCGGCAACCACCGATGGATGAGAACCTAGCCATTTGGTCCGCCTCACCATAGTGAGCAGGAAAACGGTTCTCCTCATTCCCCGCTCTTGGTGTCGATGTTGTCATCAACGTAACCGACATGATGGACCTCTATTACGCCTTGATAATGTCATTGCATAAAGGATTACCTACCTGGTACCATCGACGGCTTAGAAGACAAAAAGGGATCGTCGCGATTAAGAAGACAATAGAAGACCAAGTCAATGCCAGTTACGAGGAGCCACCTTCACCCCATCACTTCAACAGGCAAGAAGTCATTAAAGAATCTTCAGGATCAACCCGGATTGTTTCATCGAACAACTGCAAGAGACGTAGCAACACTTGAGGAAAACTCAGAAGACTGCATGAGGCACAACGCACGACTACTGAGTCCGAGAACCCCTAGGGTAGGATGAGTCGTGTACCCCCTATGCGCAATCGAGTCCGTATGATGGTTCGAATAGAACTATGATTGTGTGTTGCTTGTTTTTATTTGTTTGTGTTTTGATATAGGTCGCACTTTTGCCCTAAGCGACAAGTATGCGACTATATCACCTTCCTCACCTTGTTTCTTTTGTTTGGCCCTTTTTGCACCTGTTTGTTTGCACTTGCACTATAGAACCCCCCTTTAGGCAACCCACCTCCTCCATGCTACTTTTTCCCTCTCATCTCTCTCCTCAACTGAAGACCAGCAAGACAAGATGCACCAAGGAAGCTGCTTCGGCGACCAACTAGCACTGAAGACTTTTTGTTGCAGCCTCCTCGACCAAGTGAAACCCTGTAGAGTTATGTTTAACCCTCCAGACTAGAAACCCACTCCTAGACCCTTCGAGACTTCATGAGATACCCCAGCTCGAGTCCTTAACCATGTGCTTAACCCACAGAATTGCAAGAGAACCAGTTAAGCCTCTGTAAACCTCACACAACACTGGGTTCATTATGGAACTAGTGGACATAGTGAACGAGCACATTATCATCCTAATATAGCACCAGAAATTGACGATGCCATAGAAAGACCAGTTTGAGGATATAGGAATAGAGGTCAAATGATTTGATGAGTTTATATCAGTGACATTGAGGAATTATATGAGACTATTTGGTGGATTATGAGGCTTTCATGTTGATAGATGAATGTGGCTGGATCATGATTATAGAGTAGCATAGATTTCATTACCCGTGAGTAAATTGGATTTAGCGGGACAATTAAGACCGCAAGCTGAAATTCTTGGAAGCATGAGGATTAGACTTAGCCAAGGGATATGATAGAAGATAGTTGACATTATGAAATGATTTGGGGGAATAGATAGGAATCCTCGTTGGACATGAGACTTGGATTCAATAGGTTATCCTAGTGGAGTATGGATGCAGAGTAATTTTACATGGTTCGGAGTAAATTGGATTTAGACTGATGATCTTGATCATGATACCATGATTCTCGGTGGACAATAAACTAGGAGATTGGATTAATTGTCGGAGTTGATTTAGAGTTAAATATAAGCTTGACCTTGGGGGTTACTTGACCATGATAATGGAAATTGGTGGACTGACTATAGTAGAGATAGCCTTTTCAAGTATTCGGGGATTATAAAGACTTTAGGAGATCATGTGAAACACCAACATAGGCGTTGGATTTGTAGAATTAATGGATTGAGTAGTGATTGATGGAAGTTAACAGGTTGCTGGGGTTGATAGGAAGGAAACAAGATCTTGGAGTGACATACGACGTGTTTCCTTAGGATAGAGATGCACTAGCATGGACCTTGGAAGAATAGGATGAGCACTTGGATTGTCCTGTTTTAATCTAGCTTGGAAGCTTGTATGTTCTACCCATGGATTCTTAGGGGTAGACATACATATGAGTTTGGGGATTGTGGACATATATGATTTTGTTAGACCTCCTCTCGAGAGTCATGAGGATATGAATAACATGAGTGATGATTGGAGTTGACCTATACGAGATGATTCTTTTGGTAATATGATGTGAAGACTAGGTAGAACTATTGGCATCTCAGAAACTGTGCTTAAGGATGAGACGATAAGCGTTCACCCACACACTAGAACCTTTGAAACTCTTAAGCCCCCCCCCCCCCCAAACCACAACATGGTCGGATCATGACCCCGGGCTTTGGCTCTAGGACGAGAAGACCTCTGCCAATGCTCAATCGAGACCACCACCAATACCCCAGCCTACTTTGCGTACCCCATAGACTTCATGGAGTGCTTACACAAGATAGTTGTCATCATCATTTGGTGACCTACCTGTCCACCTGAAGACGGAAGAAGAGCCGTTCAGCTAGTCAAGGAACATCTGAAGATCGTCATGTCTAGGAGGAAGAACTACACCAACCACCATCGCCAAGAAGTGAACTTCCTCGTTGAAGACCGTGCGTATCTACAAACCACTCCTCTCTAAGGAACCAAGCATTTCCAAGACAAGGAGACCCACACCAAGATTCATCGGCCCCTTCGAGATCACTCCAAGATTTAACAACCCCCTCTGAGATCACTACAAGACGAAGAGATGACAGTTACCAGCTGGAGTTGCCACCTGAGTTACCTGATGTGCACAATGCTTTCCATGTATCACAACCCCGGAAGTGTTTCCAACTTCCTAACTTGCCCGATCTCTACGAGGGCATTGACCATCAACCCATCGACCCCTAGCCCAATCTAACCTGCCGCGATCTACCCATTAGCAACCTAGATCAAGAAGAGCGTCATACACGAAGCCACACCATCAAGTACTTCAAGCTCGATGGAGCACTACACGGAAGTAGAAGCAACATGAGGACTTGAAGACTACCCAGATCCAAGTTTCTGTACCCCTTTCCGCGCCTAGTCTGGGAATCTCGGGGACGAGATTCTTGTAAGGGGGGTAGGTTTGTCACACCCTGATTTTCATGCCATAGCACTTAAGTCACTAAATCATGATAAAATGTGGTTTGACGAAAACTTTTGAGTGTTTTGGACATTGCTTGATTGGATTTTTGTTTGCTGTTTGCAAGTGCTCTAAAAATCAAATAAATCCTCCAACTTCTATACTTCATTTCCTTGCCCCAAACTTCTGCCCAATGATCATGCCATGTGTATAGAGCAATATAGTATTTTCTTACAAAATTAATTTGGCCAAAAAGTATTTTCTAAAATTAGTTTTTCAAGAACCCCTGAATTGAGGGTTGCACTGCAAGTACTTAATTAAGGGCAGTAAAAATCTTTCCAAAAATAAATTTAACTCCTATTAGATATAGGATACCCAGAAACCACAAAAATGTAATTTTAAATGTTATTTTACTATTTTATTTAAAAGCTTTTTCTTAAGGCCGGAAATGGTCTTTAATAGGGAAAAATTATTTTATTGTTTCAAAAATATTTGACAAAAATTAGGGAAACTCAGTGGACATATATTTTCCATATATAAGAGTTTCAACACATGGTCATGTTCAAAATATTGGTCAAACCCCTCAAAAACCCTTTCTGGATATTTCAAGCTTTTGAAATATTTACAAAGGAAATATTCTCCAAAAAATTCCAAGAAAATTCTATCATGTCACATATGACATATTTGGTGATCTTGCCAAGTCCCATGTCTTGGAGAACAAGATAACATCATCAAATCCCCTCAAAACCATTTCTGTCTATTTTGAAGTTTGAGCAACTTTACATTGCCAAACATGTCCAAATGTTCTCAAACCTTGTGAACATGCTCAAATGGTCTAATAATTCATCTAAACCAAATGGAACAAGTTGGAGAACAGGTTAACTTGATCAAAGTACCTCAAAACTCTTTCTGTCCAGAACCAAATTTGAACAATTCTACATTGGCAACTTTCTCCTTTTGATCTCAACTGTTGTGGACATGTTTAGAATCTCAAATGATGACACTACACTAAGTGGTGCATCAAGGAGAATAGATTTGCATGGCTAAATCTTGAAAAGTCCATTTCTGCTAATTTTTAGGGTTTACAAAAGTTGCATTGGCAACTTTGCCCAAATGAGCTCAAAATTGGTGGAAGGCCCTAATTATATGTGACATTTCACCCTGTGGAGTCTCATGGAAAATGGAGATCATCTGCTTGCCCAAACCACCATCAAACACCTTCTGGCAGAAACTTAAAATGCCTGTTTTGGCAATTTCCACTATTCTCCATGAGCTCAACTCTTTACCACACCTCCTCCTAACCTCCCTCTACCTCTGGCGTTCAGCTCAAGTCAATGCTATTTGATCAAGTGGATGGAACCACTAATTTGCTATTCTGGACAGCCCCATTTCCACTCTTCTCCATCCTCTCTCTTCACCCACTGGCCACCCAAAGCATCCAAGGCCAAGATCCCTTCCTTAGCACCCCCCAAATGCTACTGGACATGCAACGGCGCGCCCACAAGCATAGAAAATGGCCTGGACAGCCATATGGGCGCTCTGGAGCGTGCTACAGTGCGCTCCCGCACTGTAGCCGCCCCCTGCCAACCGCCTCCGTCCACCTCGGGCCTCCCCAGCGTGTCTCACGAGGCCGCCTCGGCGTCTGGGACACGACAAGCTGCCGGCCCCCTCCAAAACCTCTCTCCTCTCCCCTCCACGACCTCACCCGAGTGTGCCATAGGCCGCGTCCATGGTGCACCATGGCCCCTCTATTTAGAGGCCCTCCCGAGCTCTCCTACGGCTTCTTCCCGCTCTCCCTCTTCCCCAGAAATCTCCTAGACAAGACACCTCTACCCCTCGCGCTCTCTTTCCCTCTCCACGGCCGCCATGGTCGCCGTGTGCCTCCGCCTGGCTCTGGCGAACCAGAGCCTCCCCTCCTCTCCTTCGACCACCAGGAGAAGCGCTTCAGGCCAGCGGAGCCCTCCCGATCCTTATCCCCTGCCCTTGTGCCCACGGCGTCGCGCCTATCCACTCCCGACGCCGCCCACCGTCTCCAAGGCCGCCGTCGCCCCAGATCCTCCCAGCCCGCGCGAATCCCCTGGATGGACGCGTCTTAGTGTCCCGAGTACGTCGATGCATCGAACACCACCGGGGATGGCCGGAGTCGCCGGGGATAAGCGCCGGCGCTCTCGGCCTCGCCTCCCCTGACGCTCCTCTGCCTCAGGCGCGAGGTAGGGGACGACCACCCCGCCAGCTGGCAGGGGGGGCCCGCCCGTCAGCGGCAGAGGGGACCGAGCCGGCCCACCAGTCGGGTTAAGTGGAAACGGCTTCTAGCCGATCCGCTTGCCCCGCTGGGTGGCGCTCTCCTATAGTGCGCCTTCGGCGTCACCACTTCCCTCGCGCAGCTGAGACACTGGGCCGAGCCCAGTAGGCACTGTTTAGCTGGGCTTCGCCCAGAGCGCTTTATAAGGTTGACATCTTCTCTTCCTTTTTCTTTTTTTAAATATTGTAAAATCTCTAGAGAATTCAGATGGACCCCAAATTGGATGATTCAAATTTCTGGTAACTCATAAAATCATGCTCTAGTTGTTGGTGCAACATGCACATTTTCCAGAAACTTTTTCTTCACAAACATTTATCAAACCTTGTTTTCCCATTTCTGTAATGAACTTTAGAAAATCACAGAGAGCCCATTTTTGATCCAAATTCCATGATTCAAAATCCTAGATGTCTATAAGTTCATAACTTAGTTTATGAACAATTTTATTAATACTTTCTGTGCCCCACAATATAATGAGCCATTTCTTCATATTTGTCAACTTTTGCAAATTCATAGGGAATTCATTTGAACTCCAAATCTAGTGAAACCAATCCCTAGATGCTTCTAAAATCATCCTTTGTTAAATGGGTGCCTTTTCTCATTTTTCAAAAATATATTTCTGTACACTTCTTACAAATCCATAAACCCCTTGATTCCATCATATTGAAATGTTCAGAGATGTCCATTGATCAAATCCTAATGAAACCACTTTGGTCATCCCTCATATGACCAGAGGTATCCTAGAAAAGTCCAACTCATATTTTTAGAGCACTTTTATTTCCTGCCTTGTTGTGTTGCTTATTATGATTGTTTCCGACGTTAGTTGACGAAGTAGATGGAGTACTTCCTCGTTGCATCGGAATCATGATGAGATGGTGAACCACGTGGGTTGGTTGCCTCGGTTACTTCCTCGTTGATACTTGCATTGTGCATGGCCCTACCTTCTTATGAGGGTTATGACGGTGGGAGTAGATAGGATGCTAAAGTAGATGCTACGCAAAAAGGGACGGGTATGTGCATGATGAAGGAGGCAAAGTATTTTCAAAGGACTTTTCGAAAACCCCGTCGGGTGCCACTTATGCCCGAGGGAGATGACGAGATGGGTAACCACTTGATGACGAAGTGGTGTACCGAGGAAAGTGTGTGTTGTTTTCAAAATGGATTGGTTTAAGTTGCGATCGTTATTCCAACCTTACATGCGCAACCACTCTACCCTTATATGGGAAAGGGCATTATTGAGTACCTAGACCGATACTAGCTTGGAACCCGCATTACTAGTGACGGGGGAGAGTTAGTTCTCTCTCTCGGGACGGGTCGTGCCAGGTAGGGCGACCAAGAACATTTTTATGGGGCACCGGACACACCGTTGGTACCCCGTGCTTGTGATGTGAGATGATTATGGAGCGTGGCTCCACGAAAATGTTATGTGATAATGTTGGGCACGGGGGTTACTACCAATCGAGTGGACTCCATGTTAGTGTCGTCTAGGGAAAGCTAGTGATCGGGTGCTTACCCCGGGTACTTGAGGTACCGCGGGTCGTGGCTGACATGGAAGTTCCCCGGATCTTGTGGGTACAGTGTGCAACCTCTGCGGAGTGTAAAACTATTCGAATAGTCGTGTCCGCGGTCAAGGACAGTTGGGTAACCGCTCTTGGGCTACGTCCACTTGTTTACAAACCAAGTGTGTGTGTTGATAAAAATGACTTGGGTCAAGTCAAGGGACTTGACATGATTGAGATGGGTTGGTGCCCACTCTATTTATGTTAGATGGGTTGGTGCCCACTCTATTTATGTTGATATCTGTAACCTGTCCTCATGGTTACTTAAATTCTCTTGATGCATGCCTTACAAAGTTGTTGAACATGTCATTGCACTCAAAACTAGCTTTCTGCAAAAATTTACCTATATCATGCATTGTTGTACCTTGAACCAAAACATGGGTTGCTTGCGAGTATATTCAAAGTACTCACTGGCTTGCCACTGGTTATTTAATTGACCAGGGATGGAAGAACCGGAGTTCAAAGAAGAGTTCTTTGGAGACGAACATGCGAACTAGGACATTTCCCAGTCAGAATGCCTGTAGGGTTAAGGCAGATGGCACGGGTTCTACCTATCGACGAAGATTTCCGCTGCTTGTGTTTCATTTGATGTTCAGCCCTTAAGGCTTTATCAATGTAAGACTTGACCATAAAGGTCACAATTTGTGTAAGACGGTATGTATGGATGTAAGACTCTTGTTATTCAGCTTCTGTGTGTTCAGTGAGCATTGATCTCTGGGATCACTGTACACGTGCATTCGGTGATCTCGACTTATGAGTCGGGGTCCCCACAAGGACGCTGCTACTGTCGCCGTGAAGGGCTCCGTGGACACCCTGATGAGCAAGTTCCTTGTTGTCGGTCCTCTGGCTGGGGCCGAGGGGACGGGTGACGTGCCTGGCAACGGGGCTCCACTGGCGGGTGATGGCGGTACCCAGGGCTGAAGAGGTGGCTTGGTGATGCTGCTCCTTCCTGTTCATCCTCTATCATGTAGCATGCCTCGCGGAGGCGTTTAAAACTGTTTGCTTGGAACAATATGTTTTGTAATAACTAGATTATGGTCTTTCAATTTTTCCGTTTGCTTTATTGTTCTGCGTCGGCAGAGCCCAACCGCGTGCATACCTCAGCTGTCGTTGGGTCATCCGGATTGCCAGGACGAGCCCAAGGGGTGAGGGGCTACGTGACCAGTTAGGCTCTTGAGACGCGGTGCTCAGGAGTCCTCCTTGATGTGCGAACAACTTAGGAAAGAGTGTGAAGGCAAGCCTTGGCGTTCTACGTTGGCAGGGCCCGCCCCCACGCATGCCTCAGCTGCCATTGGGTCGTCCGGATCACCAGGACGAGACCAAGGGTGAGGGGCTACGTGGCCAGTTAGGCTCCTGAGACGCGAAGCTCAGGAGTCCCCCTTGACGTACGAATGGCCGATCCTACCTTTCCTCCTCGGGCTCTTGCTCGGGAATGGTGCGCGAAGACCAGGCCCATGGGCCCTGGCGAGGTGGGGTACGCTAGGCGTGACCTGAGCGTAGCCCCTGTGCCCAGCCCCCTCGTGCTACCCTCCCGAGGGAAAGCAGCGTAGTGAGGCTGGTCACCGAGCCCGGAATCTCCCTGAGGTTAATGCGACCGCGAGGCCACCCCCAGTTGTTTATCACCAGCGCGGAGCATAGCGCTTCTGTTCATGCATGGGCATAGCAGCTCCTCAGTAGTGTCGACAGACAGCACGGAGCATGGTGCTTCCACTGGTGCGTGGGAGGGGGCTCCCTCTGAGGAGAGCCCCTGGGGCGTGTACAGCCCCACCCTGACATGTGACTTGCACGACAGGGCTAGAGGAGGTGTATATGGGCACACGTGAGCTAGTGCAGGACTCACGAGGCCCTACCTCAAGGCGGGTTGCGACTGAGCTTGATGGGGAATTTCTTGTATTAGTCATGCGAGATGATTAGGCAGCCTGCGCCGGATGAGTCTCCTGAGGCTATTGCATGAGAAGGCCAGACACCAACGACCCTAGGAGGTGATGTGAATGGGGCCGGCCCGCCAAATAGAGCTCAACCGATGGGTTTATCGACACTGCAGGGACGGACCCGAGCACAGACGCCGTGCCCAGTCTTCTCATGCAAAGGTCCTGAAGAAAAACAAACGGCGCGCGGTTCCCGTGGCCACGGGGGCACCTGGTCGCGCGCCCTCACTCATCCGCCCACGATTAGCTCATGCGAGAACAAGGCACCAAGGGCCATGGGAGGTGACGTACACGGGCACTAGCCCGTGAGCCAGAGCTCAGCCTCTTGGGTTTAATGACACTTCAGGGACGGACCCGAGCACACACGTCGTGCCAGTCCTTAATCATGAGGCGGTTGCAGGAGGGCTCGCAAGGCCGTGAGACATTCTTGGTGACGAAGCGCCGGTCAGGCAGTTGGTAATCTTAAGGCAGCTTGCGAAGGAAGGTAAACTATCTCCGATAGATGCAAAAGGGATACATGCCGCAGGGACGGACCCATACGGCCTGGGAATGATGCAGCCCGAGGGGCACCCCCAAACTGAACGAACTAGAGAGATGTCACCTGGTACCGTCGCTGAAGAGGTGTTGGGGTAGCAAAAGACACGCGTTGCCAGAGTCATTCCTCATAAGCCGCCCCGGCCCCGAGCCACGGGAGGACCAGAGGGCCCGGGAGGCTCCTAGGGTGGCTCCTCCATCTCCACCAGGATCGCCTGATGCCTGGCCTCGCGAGCCGCCAGGGCATCCCTTGTGCAGCGCTCGAACACCACAGCCGCGCCTGGCAGGCCGAAAGGCATGCAGACGTAGTTGTGGGGTGGGCCCTCACATTGGCCAACCCGAGACGACCAGAAGAGCTGCCGAGATGTGGCCCTGTTGAGCCCTGGGATGTCGATGCAGATGCGGAATTCCATACCCTTGCCAGGGCAGTGAGCCGCGCCTCGTGGTAGGCGGCGATCGCCTTGCAGAACCCTTGCCTCTTGAATCTCCTCGATTGCCTTGCTGATGAACTCCTGAACGCCTAGTGCCTCCCTCTTGACGCCTTCTCCGGGGAAGCATGCTCTAAAGAGCGCCTCCACATGGTGCTCGAGCGCCTCCCTCGTGACCCTGGCTAGGTCTGAGGCCCTCCCGAGGAGGGCCCCCGAGCCCAGCATGAGAGGGGCATCGGGCGTGCCTTCCTATGCGATGGGTGAAGGCGCCCCATCCGGGGACACTAGGCTCAGCTCGGCATCCTCAGGAGAGGCCTTCTCGTGAGATCCCTGATCAAGCTGCAGCTTCTTTGTCTTGGGGGCGACCTTAGGAGAGATGGCACCGCCCTCATCTTGAGGGTTCTCGACTACTGCAGCCTGGAAGGCGCACTCGAGGGAGCACACCATGTCCTTTTCCTGGCATGCGACCGTGATGACGCCGCCGCTTCCTGGCATCTTGAGGATGTTGTAGCCGTGGTGCGTCGCTGCCATGAACTTGGCCAGTGCTGGGTACCCTAGGATTGTGTTGTAGGGCAGGCGGATGTCGCCGACGTCGAAGTCGATGAGCTCGGTGTGGTAGTTGTTGCGTTCGCCGAAGGTGACAGGGAGGTGGACCTTCCCTATCAGGTGTGTGGAACCGTCGGTCACTCCTGAAAATGGCTTGGTTGGCTGAAGCTGGTAGTACGACACTTGGAGTGTGCCGAACGTTTGAACAGATAGGACGTTGAGCCCTGCTCCACCATCGATGGGAGTCTTGGTGACGACCACGTTGCTGATAATGGGAGAGCATAGTATGGGGAGTGCGCCGGCAGTGGCCACACACTTCAGTTGGTCTGAGGAGCTTAAGGTGATGGCGCACTTGGACCACCTGAGAGGGCGAGTTGCTTCGGGCTTGGGGGCACTGCATTCACCTAGCGTGCGAACTGCTTGAAGATGCAGTGAGAAGTTGGGGCCTGTGAGCTGCCCAGGATGCAGTCGATGGCTCGAGGCTCCTGGAAGCCCCCATCCCCCTCGTCCTGGTGGTGATCTTAGTTCCTTCTTGGTGGTGGAGGCAGTGGAGGCAGACCGACATTGCCCTGAGGGCGCTCCTCATGAGGCTGCTCCTTCCAAGCGCCCTCGCGAGGTTAGCCCTACCAACGGTCCTCCCGAGGATGGTCGCGCCACTCCTGGTGATGGTCGCATCCGTCCTAGCATCCTCCATCTCGACCGCCTCCATGGCCATAGCCTCGATCGTTGCGCTCGGGGCGTCGACCGAGGCGTCCGTCATGGAGGGCCCTGACCTCCTGGCAGTTATTGGTGTTGTGGTTGTGGATGTTGTGGAAGATGCAGAACGGTTGGTTGCTCTTGGACGACTCGGGGTGATCGTAGCCGCGCTTCATCTCTGGCTTTGCCGCGAGCACGGCCGGCCCTTTGGGGTTCACATCCTTGGCCTTGGCCTTCTTGTCTTCTGGGTCAGCATCGGGGAGCTCGAGGAGGGAGAGGTGCCTCTCCTCACCACTTGTGCACTTGTTCGCCATTTCGAACATCTCCAAGGCTGTGCAGAGGTCCTCATGGATGGCGAGCTCCTCCTTCATCTTGACATCACGGGTGCCATCAATGAACGCTGAGATGATGGCCTCGTCCGACACCTTGGGGATCTTGAGCCGAACGTTGTTGAAGCGCTGGATGTACTTCTGCAAGGTCTCTCCTGGCTGCTGCTTGATAAGACGCAGGTCACCCACGGCCGGCAGACAGTCGCGAGTGCCCTGGAAGTTGGCGATGAAGTAGCGACGCATCTCCTCCCAGGAAGAGACCGATCCCTCGGGAAGGTTCAGGAGCCAAGAACGTGCGCCATCCTTGAGGGCCATCGGGAACCAGTTCGCCATGATCTTCTCATCGCTGCTGGCCGCCTCGATGCTCAGCTCGTAGAGCTGTAGGAACTCAGCAGGGTCGGCGGTGCCCTCATAGTGTGGGGGCAGGTCAGGCTTGAACTTGCTCGACCAGATGACGTTGCGAAGCTCTGGGGTGAATGTGCGGCATCCTGATGTGGCCACTGGGGCCCGCCGAGGAGGTTGAACTTGTTCTTGGTGCACGCGCGCCACCACCTCCTGTGGAGGCATGCGGGCCTGACGCGGGGGTGTAGAGAGTATGCGTGCTTCTCCTTGAGGTCACTACACCACCTGGCAGCTCACTTCTTCCTGCGCAGGTGCTTGGCATGGTGGGTTGCGCCGCGGTGCCACACGCCTTGGCTCGATGATGACGCCCTGGGCCGGCGGTGGTGGAGGAGCCCTATGAGCCACGTTGCCCGCGGCAGGCGGCTACTGAGGCAGTGAGCGGGCTGGCGTGGTGGAGCCCCCGGCCGCGCTGACGAGCTCAGCGATCCGCTCGAGCCACTCCTCATAGAAGTCGTCGACCGAGCGATAGCAAAAGAGCTCCCGCACCATGAGCAAAGCGGCCTGCGCGTTCGCTGGGCCGTGACGTGCGTGGGAGGACAAAGCTGCTGGAGTGAGTGACGGAGTGGCGGTGCGCCCGTCGCGGTGTACCGAAGGGTGCAGAGAAGAAGCTTGCTGCACATGGTCGGCAGGGCCCGTGGCGGCGTTAGCCATCGGAGAGGGAGCACGCCGAGCACATCCATCACCCGCGAGAGCCGTCTGAGCAACGTAAGCGGCGACTGCGGCCCGTCGCTTGGCGCGAGCTCGACGTGCATCAGCCATGGAGGTGTCGGAGTGACGGTGGATCGATCGACAGAAGAGAAGATCCGTCGCACCCCTACCTGGCATGCCAAATGTCGGATTACGGGTTCCGCAAACCCTTGAGAGGTTCGAACTCTGGGATGCATGCGGAAATCTCAACCTACCCAGCTTGCCTACTCGCGATCCTCCTAAGGCTAGCGTGTCGAGCTCGAAGAGACAATGAGACATGGAAGTTTATCCTGGTTCGGGCCACCTTGCGGTGTAATACCCTACTCTAGCATTTTGGTGGATTGCCTCGAAGGGCTGAGGATGAACTAGTACAGTGGACGAACTGGCCTCGGGAGGAGAGGTGTTCTTGAGCTCAAGAGAGCTGGTGAGGTGGTCGGATGAGAATGGATCCCCCTCTCTATGGTGGTGGCTAAGTCCTATTTATAGTGGCCTTGGTCCTCTTCCCAAATGTTGGCGGGAAGGGATCCCACAATGGCCGGATTTGAAAGTAGACAAGTAGTACAACTTATCCTGACAAAAGTGGTCTTCCCCTGCGAAAAGCCCCTGGTCGTGACGCTGCGGTGGGCTCGGTGATGACCTCCGTCCCGTCGCCCTGGCGGTCTTGGTCTTGTTGCACCAAAATGGAAACCTTTGGCTAATTCCTCGGGACTCCGCACCTGTGGCTTGCCTCCCTTGCACCGAAGAAGAAACTGGCACTCTGCGCCCGCTGGCGCCCGCCTGGCCTTGGTCGTCACGGCTCACGTCAGCTAAGCCTCGTGAGGTACACCTTACATAGAACTCTCTACCCCTCGGGAGCCAGACTGAAGAGGCCGATCCCCTTGGGCGTCTTGGAATCATGCGCGTCACGAGGCTTGGCCCCTCGCGGGGGTTTGAGCTGTTGATGTCAAGCTGGGCCGTACCAGGCCGTCGATGGAGCCACGTGGTGGGCCACAGGCAGGCAAGTCTGGATACCCCCATGTCCATAACACCGACAGCAGGAACACAACATTGCTAGGCTAGCTAATCTAGGGTTAGCTAACATGATCTTGTGGTAGATAAATTCTTGTAATCCCTATACACCTCGAATATAATCAAGCAGGAGTAGGGTTTTACCTCCATTATGAGGGCCCGAACCTGGGAACACACTGTGTCCTTTGTCCATAGTTACCATCGGCCCTCAGACATATGGCTTGGGCCCCCTACCCGAGATCTGCCAATTTTGACACCGACATGTTCACCTTCTACCACAGATCCAAAGGCAAGATTTTTGTTGCCAAGAATGGAACCTTTCTAGAGAAGGAGTTTCTCTCGAAAGAAGTGAGTGGGAGGAAAGTAGAGCTTGATGAGGTAATTGTACCTTCTCTCAAATTGGAAAGTAGCTCACCCGAGAAATCCGTTCTCGTGATGCCTACACCAACTGGAGAGGAAGCTAATGATAATGATCGTGAAACTTCAGATCAAGTTGCTACAGAACCTCATAGGTCAACCAGAGCACGATCCACACCAGAGTGGTACGGTAATCCTGTTTTGGAAGTCATGTCACTTGACCATGACGAACCTACGAACTATGAAGAAGCTATGATGAGCCCAGATTCTGACAGATGGCTTGAGGCCATGAAATCTGAGATAGGATCCATGTATAAGAACAAAGTATGGACTTTAGTGGACTTGCTCGATGATCCGGAAGCCATTGAGAATAAATGTATCTTCAAGAAGAATACGGACATTGATGGTAGTGCTACTATCTACAAAGCTCGACTAGTCGCAAAAGGGTTTTCAGCATGTTCAAGAGGTTGACTACAACGAGATTTTCTCAACCGTAGCGATGCTTAAGTCCGTCCGAATAGTATTAGAAATTGCCATATTTTATGAAATCTGGCAAATGGATGTCAAATTCCTTAAATGGATATCTCTAAGGAGAGTTGTGTATGATGCAACCCGAAGGTTTTGTCGATCCTAAAGGTGCTAACAAAGTATGCAAGCTCCAACGATCCCTTTATGGACTGGTGCGAGCATCTCGGAGTTGGAATATACGCTTTGATGAGGTGATCAAAGCATATGGTTTTATATAGACTTTTGGAGAAGCCTGTATTTACAAGAAAGTGAGTGGGAGCACTACAACCTTTCTGATAAGTATATGTGAATGACATATTGTTGATCGGAAATGATGTAGAATTTTCTGGAAAGCATGAAGGAGAGTTTGAAAGGAGTTTTTCAAAGAAAGACCTTGGTGAAGCTGCTTACATATTGGGTATCAAGATCTATAGAGATAGATTAAGATGCTTGATAAGATTTTTCAATGAGTACATACCTTGACAAGATTTTGAAGTAGTTCAAAATAGAATTGTCAAAGAAGGAGTTCTTGCGTGTGTTGCTAGGTGTAAAGTTGAGTAAGACTCAAAACCCAACCACAGCAGAAAATAGGAAGAGAACGAAAGTCATTCCCCATGCCTCAGCCATAGGTTCTATAAAGTATGCTATGTTGTGTACCATACCTATTGTATACCTTATCATGAGTTTGGCAAGGGGGTATGATAGTGATCCAGGAGTAGATCACTAGACAGTGGTCAAAATTATCCTTAGAGGACTAAGAAAATGTTTCTCGACTATGGAGGTGATAAAAGGTTCATCATAAAGGGTTACGACGATGCAAGCTTTAACACTAATATAGATGACTCTGAGTCTCAGTCTGGATACATATTGAAAGTGGGAGCAATTAGCTAGAGTAGCACCATGCAGAGCATTGTAGACATAGATATTTGCAAAATACATATGGATCTGAATGTGACAGACCCGTTGACTAAACCTCTCTCACAAGAAAAACATGATCACATCTTAGTACTCTTTGGGTATTAATCACATGGCGATGTGAACTAGATTATTAACTCTAGTAAACCCTTTGAGTGTTGGTCACATGGCGATATGAACTATGGGTGTTAATCACATGACGATGGGAACTATTGGTGTTGAATCACATAGCGATGTGAACTAGATTATTGATCTCTAGTGCACATGGGAGACTGAAGGAAATATGCCCTAGAGGCAATAATAAAGTTGTTATTTTATATTTCCTTATTTCATGATAAATGTTTATTATTCATGCTAGAATTGTATTAACCAAAAACTTGATACATGTGTGAATACATAGACAAAAGACCGTGTCCCTAGTATGCCTCAACTGGACTAGCTCGTTGATCAAAGATGGTTAAGTTTCCTAGCCGTGGACATGAGTTGTCATTTGATGAATGGTGATACGTCTTCAACGTATCTATAATTCTTGATTGTTCCATGCTACTATATTACCTATTTTGGATGTTTATGGGCTTTACTTTACACTTTTATATCATTTTTGGGACTAACCTACTAAACGGAGGCCCAGCCCGTATTGCTGTTTTTTTGCCTATTTCAGTGTTTTAAAAAAAGGAATATCAAACGGAGTCCAAAGGAATGAAACCTTCAGGGGCGATCTTTTTGGAACAAACATGATCCAGATGACTTGGAGTGCAAGTCAAGAAGCAATCGAGGAAGCCACGAGGGTGGAGGGCCCCCCTATTGGGCGCACCCCCTATCTCGTGGGCCCCTCGGGCGTCCACCGACCTACTTATTCCTCCTATATATATCCATGTACCCTGAGAACATCAGAGGCGACCACGAAAAACTATTTCCACCACCGTAACCTTCTGTATCCGCAAGATCCCATCTTGGAGCCTTCGTCGGTGCTCCGCCGGAGGGGGAATTAACCACGGAGGGCTTCTACATCAACACCATAGCCTCTCCGATGAGTTGTGAGTAGTTTACCACAGACCTTCGGGTCCATAGTTATTAGCTAGATGGCTTCTTCTCTCTCTTTGGATCTCATTTACATGTTCTCCTTGATCTTCTTGGAGATCTATTTGATCTAACTCTTTTTGCGGTGTGTTTGTCGAGATCCGATGAATTGTGGGTTTATGATCAAGTTTATATATGAGAAATATTTGAATCTCCTCTGAATTCTTTTATGTGTGATTAAGTTATCTTTGCAAGTCTCTTCGAATTATCAGTTTGGTTTGGCCTACTAGATTGATCTTTCTTGCAATGGGAGAAGTTCTTAGCTTTGGGTTCAATCTTGTGGTGTCCTTTCCCAGTGACAGTAGGGGCAGCAAGGCACATATTGTATTGTTTCCATCGAGGATAAAAAGATGGGGTTTATATCATATTGCATGAGTTTATCCCTCTACATCATCTCATCTTTCTTAATGCGTTACTCCGTTCTTTATGAACTTAATACTCTAGATGCATGCTGGATAGTGGTCGATGTGTGGAGTAATAGTAGTAGATGCAGGCAGGAGTCGGTCTATTTGTCACGGACGTGATGCCTATATACATGATCATGCCTAGATAATCTCATAATTATTCGCTTTTCTATCAATTGCTCGACGGTAATTTGTTCACCCACCGTAATACTTATGCTATCTTGAGAGAAGCCACTAGTGAAACCTATGGCCCCCGGGTTTATCTTTTATCATATAAGCTTTCAATCTACTTTTATTTGCATCTTTACTTTTCCAATCTATATCATAAAAATACCAAAAATATATTTATCTTATCATATTATCTCTATCAGATCTCACTTTTGCAAGTGGCCCTGAAGGGATTGACAACCCCTTTATTGTGTTGGTTGCGAGTTCTTGTTTGTTTGTGTAGGTGCGTGGGACTTTTGAGGAGCCTCCTACTGGATTGATACCTTGGTTCTCAAAAACTGAGGGAAATACTTATGCTACTATTGCTGTATCAGCCTTTCCTCTTCAAGGAAAACCAATGCAAGCTCAAGACGTAACAAGAAGGATTTCTGGCGCCGTTGCCGGGGAGGTCTTCACTCAAGTCAAGACATACCAAGTACCCATCACAAACTCATCTCCCTCGCATTTACATTATTTGCCATTTGCCTCTCGTTTTCCTCTCCACCACTTCACCCTTGCCTTTTTATTCTCCCTCTCTTTCCCAATCTCCTCTCTCTTTCGTTTGCCTTCTTGTTTGCTTGTGTGTTGGATTACTTGTCGCGATGGCGCAAGATAATACCAAATTATGTGATTTCTCCAATACCAATAATAATGATTTCCTTAGTACTCCGATTGCTCCCCTTAATGATGTTGAGTCTTGTGAAATCAATACTGCTTTGCTGAATCTTGTTATGAAAGATCAATTCGCCGTTCTTCCTAGTGAAGATGCCGCTACCCATGTAAACAACTTTGTTGATTTGTGTGAGATGCAAAAGAAGAAAGATACGGATAATGATATAGTTAAATTGAAGTTATTTTTGTTTTCACTTAGAGATCGTGCTAAAGTTTAGTTTTCGTCTCTGCCTAAGAATAGTATTGATTCATGGAACAAGTGCAAAGATGCTTTTATCTCTAAGTATTTTCCTCCCGCTAAGATCATCACTCTTAGGAACAATATTATGAATTTTAAACAACTTGATCATGAGCATGTTGCCCAATCTTGGGAAAGAATCAAATTGATGATTCACAATTGCCCTACTCATGGTTTGAATTTGTGGATGATCATACAAATTTTTTATGTCAGATTGAATTTTGCTTCTAGAAATCTTTTAGATTCGGCCGCCCGAGGCACGTTTACGGAAATCACCTTAGGACAAGCTACAAAACTCCTTGATAATATTATGGCTCACTATAACATCCCAAATTTTCAATTTGGAATGTTATACATTAGATCATCATTGCATATCATATTTTATTCCATTTTGGCTTGATCCTAGAAATTCTACGCAACTCAAGGACCCACGGAGAGAGTTGGGGATTTCGTTATTTCCATATTTGAGTTTTCTCAAATTTTGAAAATAGGACCATTTGATTTTAATTATTTTATCTTAAATTATTTATACTATAAAAATATAAGAGAGGGAATAAAATGACTCTCCCAAAATAAAGAAATATTGAGGATTCAATATTAAAATCAAATAAGATTTTATTTCGGAGTTTTATCGCTATTTTATTTGAATTAGGAAAAATGTGCGTTTTTCAAAATTGAATTTAGGCCCCAAATAAATGTTCATCCTGTCCGGCTCGATTTTAGAGGACAGGAAAATTTATTTAGGGATTTTTGGAGTCCGTTTAGTATTTCTTTTATTTGTTTTTCTGCGCATAATTATTTAAAAAAACGAAACCGACCTAACCGGGTCGTGTCCGTCCGGGACTCCGACCCGACCGGCCTTTAAAGCCGGAGGCCCAAGCCGCCAGCCCCCGCCCCCGAAACCCTAGCGCCGCCCGCTCCCCACCGCCGCCGCCGCCGGAGATCGTCGCTGCCGCCCGCGCCGCGCCGCCCCGACGCCGCCGGATCCCGCCGCCGCCGACGTCCGCAGCAGCCGCCCCGACGCCCCACCGCCGGATCCCCTCACCGCGCTGCCGCCAGCCTCGCCACCGACGACGACGACCTCGCCGGACCCCGACCCGAGGTAGCCGCCGCCGCCGCCGCCGGTTTTCAACGGTTAACCGCTCGTTTTTTTTAAAAACCACCGATTGTTTTTTTATTAGATCGGTTTTTATTTTTTCCCAACGTTCGTCCGTACGTTCTTTCTAACAAACGGTTTTCGTCGTTTAGTCGCAGACAGAACGTTCGTTCGTTAGCCTGTTCGTCCGTTTTTCTTTTTCTCGGATTTTCCGCGATTATTTCTTATCGCGATTTCTGATCCGATTTTCGTTCTAGTATAACTTTTCGCTCGTTTATCAGAATCAGGCGATTCAAGCACCTAGAGTTTCATCTTGAAGCCCTCTTTCCGTTTAACCAACTCAAACAAGTTTTTGCTACTGTAAAATTTGACCTAAGTCCAGTTAGTAAACAAAGCTTGTTTCTTTCGCTGTTTGACTTTCGTTGCTTCGTTTGACTTGATTCTTTTTGCAAAACCGGAGTTCTTAAGTTGAACTTTCTGGTTAGATCTCTTATTTGAGTTTTACCTATGCATTATATGAGTGCTTATTGTATGCTTGTTTGTTTGCGATAGAGTACCCGGAGTGCGCCGCTTGCTACTTCGAATCTCTAGAATTCACGGATCATCAGCAAGGCAAGTAACTCTTTGATCATACCTCTTTACTACCCAGTTTTATTGCATTAGATCAATCCTCAAACAATTGCATAATTAGGATCTGATTAATATGTGGATTTTGGGAAGTAGATGAGGTAGTACCTATTACCTGTTTTATTATCAAACCTTTGGGAGTTACTTCTACGTTTGCTTATATTGCTATGCTATGCAAGTAGACGTGGATTGGGTGAGTGTATCCATGACAGATGTGAGATTGTTAATTAATGGTTTATTTAAGGTGGCAACTTAAATTCACATCTGGGTGGGTTGAGGCACCGGGGAAACCCATTGTTGCCTGTATTTTTGGAAATCCCGGGGTACTGTGTGATTATCCTATGGACCGCCACCAAGGCTCAAAGGGATCATGAGATTATTCATGCTAGAAACTTCCGTGTGCATCCACAAGCTACTATGGGCTCTAGCATAGTTGATTAAGTTGTGTGAGCTCTTGAAGAGGTAGACTAGCAGATGTACGGGATGTAGGTTGGTACTGTCTACCCAGAGTAGAGAGTTAATGCTTCTGAAAGACTGTGTCTCGGTCATCCGTTTCTCAAACACCATGTAGTGCGAGAAATCAAGCGGAGGAGATCGAGTCTTGCGGGGAAAAGTGCGGAAACCTCTGCAGAGTGTATAAACTAATCATGGTTAGCCGTGTCCCCGGTTATGGACGTTTTGAGTATCTAGTACTTGGATTATCATGTGAATCTCATCATATTACTTAATTTTGTTGGGTTAATGATGATGCTTTTAACAACCACCATCATAGTTAAATAAAATTTATTCCTTTGTAGTAGGGAAAAATTGGCTTTATGCAAAACTATAACCATAAAGCTTTCCACCAGCCATATATGCATGTAGTGATAGCATTATTCTGTTCATTACTCTCTATGTGTTGCATTGCCAGCATATTCCATGTGCTGACCCGTTTTCGGGCTGCAACGTTCATGTTGCAGACTTTTTAGACGAGGAGTAAGGTGCCTTAGGTCGTGATCTTATACTCAGTGATGCCGTTGGAGTTGATGGACTCGCTTATCTTCCAAGCCTTCCGCTGTTATCGTCATTAGATGGCCTTAAGCCATATTTATTGTAATAAGTTCTCTTTTGAGACATTCAATGTAATAAGTGTGTGATTGCTACTCTGTTATAAATCCTTCAAGTACTGTGTGTGTCAGCATTACCGATCCTGGGATGACACTGATGCACAGAGATCAGACTGTTTGAGGTCTGGTCGCTACAAGATGGTATCAAAGCACACGCTGACTGTAGGACACGACCACTAAGCTAAAGCCCTAGATCACTACTCTCTCTTCTCATTTCTGACTCCTCATCTTTTCTACTCTTTTAGGATGGCGGATGCAAGAAACAAGTTCACGCAACCGGATGAAGATACACCCTTTGGACGCCACTTGAAGGAAGTCACTAGATACATGAACATTGGAGTACCAAGCTTCACCGGGACCTACATCGCCACTTTACCAGAAGAGGAGTGTTGGATGATTCAAGTTCTAGTACCAGGAAGGACGTTCATGACCGTCACTGAGTCCATAGAGTTTTCCTTTGATGCACCAACCTGGAGTCTAGGAAAGAGCATGGTAGCTCACATCACAATGGGACGCATTGGAGAAGTTTACCACAAGGATCTCAAGGATACTATCTACCAGATTTGCGGGCGCCAAGATGAGCAATGGGAGATGATCAGCGCCAGGAAGGATACATCAATTGCAGCTTTCATCCAGGAGTTAAACCAGCACATTCGTCGCCAGGAGAACCAGATGTACGCAGGCATGATAGATCTGAAGAAGGCTATGAATAGGATCACAGAGCTGGAGGAAGAACTCAAGTCTACACGCGATGGATATGAGGAGGAAATGACGACACTCGTGGAGAAGAATGATGATCTGAGGAAGAAGCTAAAAGTATTTGTTGGATTCCCCGCAACTGGAGGAGAAGACGATGATTGCACTTGCCCGGAGAACTACATCATCATCGACGACACCGACTCGGACCCAGACGATAGCGATGATGACTTTATTGATGAAGCTGGAGCAGATATCATGGAGTCTTCGACTGATCAATTTTTCTAGTCGACCACCATAATAGTAGTAGTAATACCCCATGTATATAGTATAGACCGAGCACTTTCGTAACGATAGTTAGACCGTTGTATGCCTTTGTTTGAATTGATTGAAGTGATATTGATTGCAATTGTCTCATGTGCATATGGATAGTGTTTTTCTCTATAGACCTCATTCTGTTCTATATTCTCATCTTTTCTAAACCCTCGGATGCCTCCGAGACATGACAATGGATTTGCTTTCCCATCGGAGCTCACTCAGTTGATCCAGCAGCAGAATGCATTGATGCAGGTGCTAGTCCAGAATCAGAATCAGGGGAACAACAACAACAACAACAATAACCCACCACCACCACCACCTGTTGATCACTTAGCCCGTTTCTTAAGGCTGAATCCACCGGTGTTCTCCAGTAGCACCGAGCCGATAGTTGCAGATGCTTGGCTCCGCAAGATGGGAAGGGAGTTGACCACTCCAGGATGCACATATGCTGAGAAGGTGCGTTTTGCCGCACATCATCTTGATGGACCCGCATCATCATGGTGGGAGAATTTCACAGCCAACTTATCCTATCAACACTGTCACATGGGATCAATTTCAGCAGGCTTTTCATACTGTTCATGTTTCAGCAGGAGCTATGGCCATGAAGAAGCGTGATTTTCGCAACTTGCGCCAAGGAGGGCGTACTATTGGCCAGTATGTGGATGACTTTAGCAAGCTAGCATGTTATGCTCCATATGATGTTGCTACGAATGCAGCTAAGCATGAGAAGTTTCTGGAAGGACTGAATGATGAGCTGAGCATGCAGTTGATGGTAGCAACCTTCAACAACTACCAGGAGTTGGTAGATCGAGCTCTCATGATTGAAGGGAAGCAGCAACAGATTGACAGCCGCAAGAGGAAGTATGGACAAGGGAAGTACAATTTTGGAGCTCAGGAGATGCCTCATTTTACCCCGAACTCGGGAGGACATTTTCAGCATACCCATGGAGGAGGGAGTTCGCACAACCATAGTGGCCCCAAGAACAGTAATGGGAATGGAGGAAGCAACAGCTAGAACCGCACCAACCCCTCAACACCAGCCAAGAGGGATGTGAGCCACATTACCTGCTACAAATGCCAGAAGACTAGACATTATGCCACTGAATGTCGTGAAGCAAAGAATGGAAATGGCAATGGAAGCTCTGGGAAGAAGCCCAACCCTTTCAACAAAGGACAGGTGAACCACGTTAGCATGGAGGAGGTTGAAGCTCAGCCAGATGCAGTAATAGGTAAGTTTTTGGTTATGTCATTTACTGCAATCATTCTTTGTGATACTGGTGCATAACATTCATACATATCAAGGGGATTTGTGGATAAGTATAAACTGCCAACCCAAGCCCTTAGGTCACCATGTTAGTAACCTCGCCTGGAGCAGAGTATATATGGCTAGTCTATGGTGTGATCGGTTACCATTAAGGATTGGTAACTACGTGTTTCCCTCGAACCTAATAGTATAGGAGTCACAAGGACTGGATGTGATATTAGGCATGGATTGGTTATCTAAGTATGGAGGGAACATTGAATGCGCCAGTAAGTCGATTTTGCTTACCACGCCAGAAGGAAGAAGGATCAAGTATGTATCCCGGCATGTGTCGAAGAGGACTCAAGTAAATTCCTGATCAGAAGTTGTACAGGAGGAAGTACCAATGGTGAAGGATTTCCCTGACGTATTTCCAGAGGAGTAGCCAGGCATGCCACCGGATAGAGACATTGAGTTTTTGATTGAGCTTTTGCCAGGCATAGGGCCAATATCTAAGTGACCGTACAGGATGCCCGCAAAAGATTTGGAGAAAATTAAGAAGCAGATTAAGGAGTTACTGGATAAAGGTTATATTCACCCAAGTTCTTCACCTTGGGGATCGCTAGTGCTTCTAGTGGAGAAGAAGGATGGATCATTGAGGATGGTTGTTGAAGTGACAATCAAGAACAAGTACCCGCTGCTGATGATCAATGACTTGTTTGACCAATTGCAAGGAGCTTAGGTATTTTCCAAGATCGATCTACGATCAGGATACCACTAGTTGAAGATTTGAGAGTAGGATATACCTAAGACGGCTTTTACCACCAGGTACGGGCTGTATGAGTACATCGTTATGTCATTTGGTCTGACTAATGCACCTGCCTATTTCATGAACATGATGAACAAGGTGTTTATGGAGTTTCTGGATAAGTTCGTCGTGGTCTTCATTGATGACATTTTGGTCTACTCAAAGAATGAAGAGGAGCATAAGGAGCATTTGCATTTGGTACTTGAGAAACTCATAGAACATCAGTTATACGCCAAGTTCAGCAAATGTGAGTTTTGGTTGAAGGAAGTTGGATTCCTCGGACATGTTATATCTGGAGAAGGAATAGCAATAGACCCCACCAAAGTTGTCACCGTGACCAATTGGGAAGCCCCAACAACAGTTGGAGAGATCCGGAGTTTTCTTGGACTCGCAGGATACTACCGGAGGTTCATTGAGAATTTCTCGAAGATAGCAAAGCCCATGACGGAGTTGTTGAATAAGGACACCAAGTTTAAATGGACTGAGGAATGTGAGGCCAGTTTCCAGGAGTTGAAGAAACGATTGGTTACATCACCAGTGTTGATCCTGCCAGATCAGCGCAAGGATTATGAAGTATATTGCGACGCTTCTCGTCGAGGACTTGGAGCAGTGCTTATGCAGGAGGGAAGAGTTGTTTCTTATGCCTCACGACAGCTTAAGCACCATGAGTTGAATTACGCCACACATGGTTTGGAGTTAGCAGCTGTAGTGCATGCATTGAAGACATGGAGACATTTTATCATCAAAAACCATTGTGAGGTGTACACAGATCACAAGAGTTTGAAGTACATTTTCACGCAGAAGGAGTTGAATCTCAGGCAAAGGAGATGGTTTGAGCACATCAAGGATTATGATATGAGGTTGCATTATCACCCCGAAAAGGCTAACGTAGTAGCCGATGCGTTGAGCCGCAAGAGCCATGTCAACACACTCATGACCGGAGAGTTACCGAAGGAGTTAGCCGAGGATCTTCGCGAGCTATGTTTGGAGATAGTTCCGAGAGGCTATGTAGCAGCATTGGAGATTCAGTCTACTTTGATGGATAAGATTAGAGAAGCTCAGAAGACAGACAAGGGGATTTCCGAGATAAAGGAGAAGACGAGCAAAAGAAAAGCTAAGGGATTTCGTGAGGATGAGCACGATACCTTATGGTTTGAGGACCGCGTTTATGTACCTAATAACCCGGAGATCAGGAAGTTGATTCTGCAAGAGGCCCATGATTCACCGTATTCGATTCACCCAGGAAATACCAAGATGTATTTGGATTTGAAGGACACTTTCTGGTGGACCGGAATGAAGAAGGATATTGCGGAGTATGTAGCGGTATGTGATGTATGCCAGAGAGTGAAGGCAGAGCATCATAAGCCAGCAGGATTGCTACAGCCATTGCCAATACCCGAATGGAAGTGGGATAAGCTAGGCATGGATTTTATCACGGGATTGCCCAGGACTCGTTCAGGCTATGACTCGATATGGGTTGTAGTCGACCATTTCACGAAGGTAGCTCATTTCATACCAGTGAAGACCACTTACACCAGTGCTAAGTTGGCAAAGATATACATGACCAGGATCGTATGTCTGCATGGAGTTCCGAGGAGCATTTTGTCAGATAGAGAAACCTAGTTTACTTCAAAGTTCTGGAATCAGTTGCACGAAACTTTGGGTACCAAGCTAGAGTTCAGTACGGCCTTTCATCCGCAGACAGATGGACAGACCGAGAGAGTCAATCAGATTCTGGACGACATGTTGAGAGCTTGTGCGCTAGATTGTGGATCTAGTTGGGACGACAATTTGCCATATGTAGAGTTCTCTTACAACAATAGTTATCAATCCAGTTTGAAGATGGCCCCTTTCGAAGCTCTGTACGGAAGGAGGTGCAGGACACCATTGTTTTGGGATGAAGTTGGAGACCGCCAACTGTTTGCACCAGATTTGATTAAGGAGTCTGAACAGAAGGTGAAGTTGATTCGCGATAGACTCAAGGTAGCTTAGGCCAGGCATAAGAGCTATGCAGATTCTAAATGAAAGGAGACAGTTTACAAAGTCGGAGACAGAGTTTATCTTCGTGTATCCCCACTTCGAGGAGTTAAGCGTTTTGGAGTTAAAGGAAAGTTAGCGCCATGTTTTGTCGGACCATGCAAAGTTTTGGAGCGTATGGGAGTAGTTGCTTACAAGTTGGAATTGCCCGAAGGATTGTCAGGAGTTCACGATGTGTTTCACGTTTCCTAGTTGAAGAAGTGCCACGCAGAAATGGCGGATATACCGCTGAGAGATACAGTGCCACTGGAAGTGATTCAGTTGGATAGTGATTTGACCTATGAGGAGAAACCAGTCAAGATTCTCGAATATGCCAGCCAAGTCACGCGCAGCAAGGTTATCAAGTTTTGCAAAGTTCAGTGGAGCCACCATACCGAAGATGAAGCCACCTGGGAGCGAGAGGAAGATGTACTGAAGGACCACCCTCACCTATTTTCTAGCCAACCCGAATCTCGAGGACGAGATTCATCTTAAGGGGGTAGGTTTGTAACATCCCAAATTTTCAATTTGGAATGTTATACATTAGATCATCATTGCATATCATATTTTATTGCATTTTGGCATGATCCTAGAAATTCTATGCAAATCAAGGACCCACGGAGAGAGTTGGGGATTTCGTTATTTCATATTTGAGTTTTCTCAAATTTTGAAAATAGGACCATTTGATTTTAATTATTTTATCTTCAATTATTTCTACTATAAAAATATAAGAGAGGGAATAAAATGACTTTCCCAAAATAAAGAAATATTGAGGATTTAATATTAAAATCAAATAAGATTTTATTTCGGAGTTTTATCGCTATTTTATTTGAATTAGGAAAAATACGCATTTTTCCAAATTGCATTTAGGCCCAAAATAAATGTTCATCTTGTCCGAATCGATTTTAGAGTACGGGGAAAACTTATTTCGGGATTTTTGGAGTCCGTTTAGTATTTCTTTTATTTGTTTTTCTGCGCTTAATTATTTAAAAAAATGAAACCGAGCTAACCGGGCCGTGTCCGTCAGGGACTCCGACCCGGCCGGCCTTCAAAGCCGGAGGCCCGAGCCGCCAGCCCCCGCCCCCGAAACCCTAGCGCTGCCCGCTCCCCGCCGCCATCGCCGCGTTCCGCCGCCGCCGCCGCCCGCGCCGCGCCGCCCCGACGCCGCCGGATCCCGCCGCTGCCGCCCCGACGCCCCGCCACCGGATCCCCTCGTCGCCGCCGCCGCCAGCCTCGCCGCTGCCGCCGCCGACCTCGCCGGACCCTGACCCAAGGTAGCCGCCGCCGCCGCCGGTTTTCGCGGGTTAACCGCCTGTTTTTTTAAAAACCACAGTTTTTTTATTAGATCGGTTTTTATTTTTTCCCGGTTTAGTTTATTTAGCGGACGTTCGTCCGTACATTCATTTTAACAAAGGGTTTTCGTCGTTTTGTCGTAGACAGCAAACGTTCGTTCGTTAGCCTGTTCGTCTATTTTTCTTTTTCTCGGATTTTCCGCAATTATTTCTGATCGCGGTTTCTGATCCGATTTTCGTTCTAGTATAACTTTTCGCTCGTTTATCGAAATTAGGCGATTCAAGCGCCTAGAGTTTCATCTCGAAACCCTCTTTCCGTTTAACCAACTCAAACAAGTTTTTGCAACTGTAGAATTTGACCTAAGTCCAGATTAGTAAATGAAGCTTGTTTCTTTCGTCGTTTGACTTTCGTTGCTTCGTTTGATTTGATATATTTTGCAAAACCGGAGTTCTTAAGTTGAACTTTATGGTTAGATATCTTATTTGAGTTTTACCTATGCATTAGATGAGTGCTTATTGCATGCTTGTTTGTTTGTGATAGAGTACCCAGAGTGCGCCGCTTGCTACTTCGAATCTCTTGGTTTCACGGATAACAAGCAAAGCAAGTAACACTTTGATCATACCTCTTTACTACCCAGTTTTATTGCATTAGATCAATCATCAATCAATTGCATGATTATGATCTGATTAATATGTGGGTTTTGGGAAGTAGATAAGGTAGTACCTATTACCTGTTTTAATCAAACCTTTGGGAGTTACTTCTACGTTTGCTTATATTGCTATGCTATGCCAGTAGACGTGGATTGGGTGAGTGTATCCATGACTGATATCAGATTGTTAATTAATGGTTTATTTAAGGTGGCAACTTAAATTCACATCTGGGTCGATTGAGGCACCTGGGGAACCCAGTGTTGCCTGTATTTTTGGGAATCCCGGGGTACCGTGTGATTCTCCTATGGACCGCCACCCAGGCTCAAAGGGATCATGAGATTATTCATGCTAGAAACTTTCGTGTGCAGCCGCAAGCTACTATGGGCTCTAGCATAGTTGATTAAGTTGCGTGAGCTCTTGAAGAGGTAGACTAGCAGATGTAGGGGATGTAGGTTGGTACTGTCTACCCGGAGTAGAGAGTTAATGCTTCTGAAAGACTGTGTCTCGGTCATCCATTTCTCAAACACCATGTAGTGTGAGAAATCAAGCGGAGGAGATCGAGTCTTGCGGGGAAAAGTGCGCAAACCTCTGCAGAGTGTATAAACTAATCATGGTTAGCCGTGTCCCCGGTTATGGACGTTTTGAGTATCTAGTACTTGGATTATCATGTGAATCTCATCATGTTACTTAATTTAATTCTGTTGGGTTAATGATGATGCTTAATTGGGATTGAGTTGGAGGAACCTTATCAATGTTTAACAACCACCATGATAGTTAAATAAAATTTATTCCTTTGTAGTAGGGAAAAATTGGCTTTATGCAAAACTGTAACCATAGAGCTTTCCACCAGCCATATATGCATGTAGTGATAGCATTATTCTGTTCATTACTCTCTATGTGTTGCATTGCCAGCATATTCCATGTGCTGACCCGTTTTTGGGCTGCAACGTTCATGTTGCAGACTTTTCAGACGACAAGTAAGGTGCCTTAGGTCGTGATCTTATACTCAGTGATGCCGTTGGAGTACATGGACTCGCTTATCTTTCCAAGCCTTCCGCTGTTATTGTTATTAGATGGCCTTAAGCCATATTTATTGTAATAAGTTCACTTTTGAGACATTCGATGTAATAAGTGTGTGATTTCTACTGTGTTATAAATCCTTCAAGTACTGTGCGTGTCAGCATTACTGATCCAGGGATGACACTGATGCACAGAGATCAGACTGTTTGAGGTCTGGTCGCTACACTAATTATTCTCAATGGCACACCGAAAGATCTACTAGTAAAAAAGTGCATGCCATAGAAGAAATTAACGTTTTGAGTGGAAAGATGGATGAACTTATGAAATTGTTTGATACTAAGAGTGCTCCTATTGATTCCAATGATATGCCTTTGTCTACTTTTGTCGGCGTTCTGGGAACGGGGGTCCCCAGACTTGCCTGCCTGCGGCCTGCGGCGTGGCTCGAGAGGTGGCCCAGTACGGCCCATCTTCATCAGCGCAAGACTCAAGACCCACATGAGGGGCTAAGCCTCACGGGGCGGATGACACAAGGATTCCTCAGGAGCGGCCTCGCCAGGCAGGCTCGCGAGGAGGCGGAGAGATCAAGGCAAGGGTGCCTCGCGAGGTACTCGTGACGCAAGCCGTGACGATCGAGACCAAGCGGGTACCAGGAGGGCGCCGGCCTGCGCAGTGTCCTTATTTCCTCTTTGGTGTAAAGGGGCAAAGCACAGGCGTGGAGTACCAAGGCATCAGGCAAAGGTTACCATTTCAGTGCAACGAGACCAAGACCAGTAGAGCGGCAGGATGGAGGTCACCGTGGAGCCCAAGACAGCGTCATCCCCAACGCCTTTGCCAGTCGAAGACCAAATTTAGTCAGGATAACTTGTACTAGATGTTCCTCTTCAAAATGGCCGTTGTTGGCGCCCTTCCCGCTCAATATTTGGGAAGAGGACCAGGGCCTCTATATATAGGGCTAGCCACCACAGTAGAGGGGATCGGATCGAGTTCTCATTAGATCGATAGGCAACCGAACTCATCCGAGCAGTTCATCGCACCAGCTCAAGAACACCTCTCGCGAGGCAGTTCTTCCCTGTACTGTTCATCATCTTCCCTGAGGCAATCCACCACACCACACACTGGGTAGGGTATTACACCACAACGGTGGCCCGAACCAGTATAAATCTTGCGTCCCTCGTGTTGTTCATCGTTTTAGCTCAGATTCTCGCGAGGCGATCAGACACACGGATAGGTAGGGGGAAGATCTTCGCGCGCACCCCAGATTTCGAACCTTAAGGGTCTGTCGGAACCCAACATCTAACATTTGGCGTGCCAGGTAGGGGTGCGCTGGAATCTTTCTTCCGTTGTTCCGTGTTCGATCTCCCGTCGTGTCCATGGCTGACGCTCGCCGGGCTCGCACCGAGCGTCGGGCTGCTCTCGCCGCCCGCGTCACCCAGATGGCTCCCGTCGGTGGGTGTCCCCATCGTTCCCCGTCGCCTGCGGCCAACGCTGCCACCGGCCCGGCGGGGAACGAGCAGCAGGCCTCGTCGCTGCATCCTTCGGTGCGGCAGGAAGGCCGCACCGCCACCCCGTCGTTGACTCCAGCTGGTTCATCGTCCCACGCCCGTTGCGCCCCCACGGATGCGCACGCCGCGTTGCTCCTGGCGCGTGAGCTCCTGCACTACCATCCCGTCGACGACCTCTACGAGGAGTGGCTCGCTCGCATCACCGAGCTCGTCAGCATTGCAGGGGGCTCCCCTGCGTCGTCCCTCTCGCTGCCTCGCCCTCTGCCCTGCGCAGGTGGCGCAGATCAGGAGGCGCCTCCACCACCTCCTCCCCAAGAAGGCGCCCTGGCACCAAGGCACGCAGCCCCAGGATGAGATCCACCACGTCCAGCACCCGCGCAACAAGAAAGGAGCTGCCAAGAAATCTCACGTCCCCAAGAAGGTGCACGCGTGCTCCTGGCACCGGTGCGCCATGACCGCATCCCTGCGCCAGCATGTCAAGACCCCACGCTGCTCCAGGCAGCGGCGTGCGGGAACCTCCAGGAGCAAGCCCCGCATCAGCAGAGAGCTCCGGTGGCCACCGCAGGCTGCCGCGCCTTCACCACCGAGCTACGCAGTGTCGCTTGGCCAGGCAAGCTCAAACCTGACCTGCCTCCTCGCTACGACGGCACTACCGACCCCGCGGAGTTCCTACAGCTCTACGAGCTGGGCATCGAAGCCGCCAACAGGGATGAAAAGATCATGGTGAACTGGTTTCCCATGGCACTCAAGGATGGTGCCCACACCTGGCTCCTGAACCTGCCCCCTGGCACGATCTCCTCCTGGGACGAGATGCGCACTCGCTTCATCGCCAACTTTCAGGGCACTCGCGACCATCCGCCGGCCGTGGGTGACCTGTGCCGCATCAAGCAGCAGCCCGGAGAGACCTTGCAGAAGTACATCCAGCGCTTCAATAGCGCTCGCCTCAAGATTCCCAGGGTGACCGAGGAGGCCATCATCTCGGCGTTCTCTGATGGCGTCCGCGACGTCAAGATGAAGGAGGAGCTGGCAATCCACGAGGATCTGTGCACGTCTCTGGAGTTGTTCAACCTGCCGACCAAGTGCGCAAGGGCTGAGGAGGGACGCCTTTCCCTTCTCGTGCTCCCGGCTGCAGATCCAGAAGAGAAGATAGCCAAGGCCAAGGATGTGAAGCGCAAGGGAGCAGCTGTGCTCGCAGCGGAGCCGGACATGAAGCACGGCAGGGATCAGCCGGAGTCGTCCAAGGGCAGCCGGTACTGTGTGTACCACGATCTCCATACTCACAACACCAACGAATGCCAAGAGCTCAGGGCCGTGCAAGAAGGCCGCATCGGTCGACGCCCCGAGCGCAACGATCGGGGCTACGGCCGAGGCGGAGGAAGAGGTGGAGGACGATGGGACGACCGTGGCCCTCGCCAGGGGTGGCGTGACCGGCCTCGCGAGGACCGCCGGCAGGACCAGCCTCGCGAGGGAGCTTGGAGGGATCAGCCTCATGAGGATCTCCCGCAAGGCAACGCAGTACTTCCTCCTCTGCCATCACCACCGCGAAGGAATTATGACCATCATCAGGACGAGGGGGCTGGGGGCTTCCAGGAGCCACGTGCAACCGCTTGCATCTTGGGCGGTGCCCAGGCCCCAGCCTCTCAGCGCATATTCAAGAAGTTTGCTCGCGAGGTGAATGCAGTCCTCCCCAAGCTTGAGGCCACGCGCCCTCTCAGGTGGTCCGCATGCACCATCATGTTCAGCTCGGCCGATCAGCTCAAATGCGCGGCAACAGCCGGTGTCCTCCCGATTCTCTGTTCCCCAGTCATCAGCAATGTGCAAGTTACCAGGACCCTCATCGACGGCGGAGCAGGGCTCAACGTCCTGTCCATCAAGACGTTCAACAATCTTCAAGTGCAGTACGATCAGCTTCAACCAACCAAGCCTTTCTCAGGAGTCACTGATGGTTCCACTGTCCCGATAGGGCAGGTCCACCTCCCTGTCACCTTTGGGCAGTGCAAGAACTACCGTACCGAGCTCATTGACATCGACGTCGCCCACATTCGCCTGCCATACAATGCCATCCTCGGGTACCCCACTCTGGCCAAGTTTATGGCAGTGACTCACCATGGCTACAACGTCCTCAAGATGCCAGGAAGTGGCGGAGTCATCACGGTCCCCTGTGAAGAGAAGGATGCAGTGTGCTCTCTCGAGCGCGCCTTCCAAGCCGCGTCAATCGAGGACCCAGACAGCAAGAGTGGAAACCTTCCTGAAGCAACCCCCAAGAAGAAGAAGACGTCACCTGGCCCAAGGCTTCAGGAGGCAGGCACCTCCGGAGGCGCCACATCCGAGCATGCGCCCATCCAAGGGGCGCCACCCTCCATCGCACAGGGAGGCGCGCCCGGCGCCCTCCTTGGGAAAGGCTCGGGGGCTCTCTCCTTGGGAGCCACTGACTTTTCCAAGATCACGAGGGAGGCGCTCGGGCACCACTTGGAGGCGTGCTTCGTGACACGTTTCCCTCAGGAAGGCGTAAGGCAAGGAGGGCCCAACCCTTAGGAGTTCATCACCAAGGTCGCTCAGGAGTTGCAGGAATCAAGAGTCATGCGCGGCAACCGCCGCCTGCCCAGCGTAGCTCCCCATGCAGGTGAGGATGGCGGGCTGCGCGTCTACATCGACTACCCAGGGCTCAATCGAGTCGTGTCTCAGGAGTGCTTCTGGCCTTCGTGCGTAGGACGTTGCGAGGGTCCACCGCACATCTACGTTCGCCTGCCCTTCGGCCTGCCGAATGCGGCTGCTGCCCACTAGCGCTTGATGAGGAGCATTCTGGAAGCTCAGGTGGCCAAGCACCGCGCGCTCCTGGAGGAAATGGAGATGGACCTCGCCGAGCCGCCCGGACCTCCCGAGCCTCCCGAGGATCGGAACTCCGAAGGCTCGTGAGGGTCGGCTTCCTCACCACGCACCGACAGCTACTCCCACACTCACTCTACAATGGTATCAGGTGACTTCTCTCAAGTTTTGTTTCAGCTGGGAGCGTCCTCAGGGCTGCATCATTCCCAGGTCGCGTGGGTCTATCCCCGCGGCATGTATCCGTTTTGCTTATGTCTTCAGCTTACCTTGTTGGGGGCGCCCTCGAGCTGCATCATCCCCAAGCCGCTCGCGCCTGACCCAGCGGCATGTGCCTTTCTCTGCATCTATCTAAGTTGATTTACTTCTTCATGCTTAACCTACTTATGATTATCGTCCGCTGCCTACCATGGGCCTCTCCTCCCTCATGCAAAGCGCTTGCACATTAAAAGGGGGGTGCCTGAGCATCACGACTCAGGAGCTCTGATAACGCACAAGTGTAGGGGATCGCAACAGCTTTCGAGGGTAAAGTATTCAACCCAAATTTATTGATTCGACACAAGGGGAGCCAAAGAATATTCTTGAGTATTAGCAGTTGAGTTGTCAATTCAACCACACCTGGATAACTTAGTACATGCAGCAAAGTATTTAGTAGCAAAGTAATATGATAACAAAGGTAACGGTAGCAAAAGTAATGTTTTTGGGTTTTGTAGTAGTTGTAACAATAGCAACGGAAAAGTAAATAAGTGAAGCACAATATGTGAAAAGCTCGTAGGCAATGGATCAGTGATGGATAACTATGCCGGATGCGATTCCTCATGTAATAGCTATAACATAGGGTGACACAGAACTAGCTCCAGTTCATCAATGTAATGTAGGCATGTATTCCGTAAATAGTCATACGTGCTTATGGAAAAGAACTTGCATGACATCTTTTGTCCTACCCTCCCGTGGCAGCGGGGTCCTAGCGGAAACTAAGGGATATTAAGACCTCCTTTTAATAGAGAACCGGAACAAAGCATTAACACATAGTGAATACATGAACTCCTCAAACTACGGTCATCATCGAGAAGTATCCCGATTATTGTCACTTCGGGGTTGTCGAATCATAACACATAATAGGTGACTATAGACTTGCAAGATAGGATCAAGAACACACATATATTCATGAAAACATAATAGGTTCGGATCTGAAATCATGGCACTCCGGCCCTAGTAACAAGCATTAAGCATAGCAAAGTCACAGCAACATCAATCTCAGAACATAGTGGATACTAGGGATGATACCCTAACAAAACTAACTTGATTACATGGTAAATCTCATCCAACCCATCACTGTCCAGCAAGCCTACGATGGAATTACTCACGCACGGTGGTGAGCATCATGAAATTGGTGATGGAGGATGGTTGATGATGACGATGGCGACGAATCCCCCTCTCTGGAGCCCCGAACGGACTCCAGGTCAGCCCTCCCAAGAGAGATTAGGGCTTGGCGGTGGCTCCGTGTCGTAAAACGCGATGAAACTTTCTCTCCGATTTTTTTTCTCCCTGAACATGAATATATGGAGTTGGAGTTGAGGTCGGTGGAGGTCCAGGGGGCCCACGAGATAGGGGGGCGCGCCCTATAGGTGGGGCGCCCCCCTGTCTCGTGGACAGGGTGTGGGCCCCCTGGTGTATTTCTTTCGCCCAGAAATTCTTATTAATTCCAAAAAGTGCCTCCGTGGATTTTCAGGACATTCTGAGAACTTTTCTTTTCTACACATAAAAGAACATCATGGCAGTTCTGCTGAAAACAACGTGAGTCCGGGTTAGTTTCATTCAAATCATGCTAGTTAGAGTCCAAAACAAGGGCAAAAGTGTTTGGAAAAGTAGATACGTTGGAGACGTATCAACTCCCCCAAGCTCAAACCTTTCTTGTCCTCAAGCAATTCAGTTGATAAACTGAAAGTGATAAAGAAAAACTTTTACAAACTCTGTTTGCTCTTGTTGTTGTAACATGAAAAGCCAACATTAAGGTTTTAGCAAATATTATGAACTAACCATACTCACAATAACACTTGGGTCTCAAAATTACTCATATCAATAGCATAATCAGCTAGCGAGCCATAATAATAAAACTCGGATGGCAACACTTTCTCAAAACAATCATAACATGATATAACAAAATGGTATCTCGCTAGCCCTTTCTGAGACCGCAAAACATAAATGCGGAGCACCTTTAAAGATCAAGGACTGAATAAACATTGTAATTCATGGTAAAAGAGATCCAGTCAAGTCATACCCAATATAAACCAATAATAATGAATGCAAATGATAGTGTGCTCTCCAGCGGGTGCTTTTAATAAGAAGGGTGATGACTCAACATAAAAGACAATAGATAGGCCCTTCACAGAGGGAAGCAGGGAGTTGTAGAGGTGCCAGAGCTCGATTTTAAAATAGAGATTGAATAACATTTTGAGTGGCATACTTTTGCTCTCAACGCAACAACTACGAGATGGCTGTATCTTCCATACTACATGCATTATAGGCAGTTCCCAAACAGAATGGTAAAGGTTTATACTCCCCCAACCACCAACAAGCATCAATCCATGGCTTGCTCGAAACAACGAGTGCCTCCAACTAACAAAAGCCCTGGGGGAGTTTTGTTTAATTATTTTGATTTGCTTTGATCTTTTTGGATCATGGGACTGGGCATCCCGGTTACTGGCCCTTTCTCATGAATGAGGAGCGGAGTCCACTCCTCTTGAGAATAACCCACCTAGCATGGAAGATATAGGCAACCCTAGTTGAAACATGAGCTGCTCGAGCATACAAAACAGAATTTCATTTGAAGGTTTAGAGTTTGGCACATATAAATTTACTTGGAACGGCAGGTAAATACCGCATATAGGAAGGTATAGTGGACTCATATGGAACAACTTTGGGGTTTCAGGAGTTTGGATGCACAAGCAGTATTCCTGCTTAGTACAGGTGAGGGCTAGCAAAAGACTGGGAAGCGACGAACTGAGAGAGCGACAACAGTCGTAAACATGCATTAAAATTAATTCACACCGAATACAAGTATGAGTAGGATATAATCCACCATGAACATAAATATCATGAAGGCTATGTTGATTTGATTCAACTACATGCGTGAACATGTGCCAAGTCGTGTCACTCAAATCATTCAAAGGAGGATACCATCCCATCATACCACATCATATTCATTCTAATAGCATGTTGGCACGCAAGGTAAACCATTATAACTCATGGCTAATCAAGCATGACACAAGCAACTATAATCTCTAAATGTCATTGCAAATATGTTTACCTCATAATAGGCTGACTCGGAAACGATGAACTCATCATATTTACAAAAACAAGAGAGGTCGAGTTCATACCAGCTTTTCTCATCCCAACAAGTCCATCATATATCGTCATTATTGCCTTTCACTTGCACGACCGAACGATGTGTATAATAATAAGAGTGCACGTGCATTGGACTAAGCTGGAATTTGCAAGCATTCAGCTCAAGAGAGAAGACAAGTAATATGGGCTCTGAATTAAATAAACAATCATGCATATGAGATACACTACACATTTCCAATATGGTCTTCTCGACCCCCAAAGGAAAGAAAAGAAAATAAAACTATTTACACGGGAAACCTCCCAACAAGTAAGAAGAAGAATTAGAAATCTTTTTGGGTTTTCATTTTAAATGCTACTACAAGCATGGAAATTAAACTAACTAATTTTTTTGGTTTTTCTTAAGGTTTATCAAACACACAAGAAGAAAACTAGAAAAAGAAATTTAAACTAGCATGGATAATACAATGAAAGAGTATGAGGACCGACGACTAGTGTGTGAACATGAATGTAAAGTCGGTGAGAAATACGTACTCCCCCAGGCTTAGGCTTTTGGCCTAAGTTGGTCTAGTACCAAGAACCACCGCTACTCTCCCCGGTGTACTGGGAGGTGTAATCAGGATACCACTGGCTGGTCATCTCTGGATCCCACTGGATAGATGATGCACGATAAGGGTCCAGTTCAGGTTCCGGCTCAGGTTCAGGTTTTGGAGTAAAAGCTTGGGCTCGATGATTGTTCACCGCTTCCGGTGTGATAAGAAAATTTTCTGCAAGCAAATCAAACAACAGAGGCGCAGGCAAAATAATAATCTCAATGTGTTTCTTATTGAATCTAACTTTATACAAGAGCAACCTATCTTTGTTGTCAACAATAAACTTGTGTGCTACCATGCTCTCGTAATCTAAAATGTGAGGAGGCAATTTTGTCTCCTCTTTCTCATGGTTCCTAATGGGTATCTGAAAATGTCTAGCAAGACGTGCATCATAGATACCTCCTAATATGGGGACTTTTGTACGATTCGGGGCTAGCCGTTTAGCAACGACGGCACCCATACTAAAAGTATTGTCTCCAAGCAAGGCATGTTGAAGAATGATAATATCAGGAATGCTCAAGTTTCCACTATTTCCACGACCAATCAAGCATCTAGCAAATATGGCAGAGTAGCATAAAACAGGAAAGTGTATGCTAGAGACTTTTGCCTCGGAACACTTCTTTGGCTCCTCTACAACGATCGTATTAACAAAGCTATCCACATCTTTACGATGGGGTTCCTCTAATTCTCCCTCATAAGGTATCCTACACACCGCGCAAAAATTACGTAAAGACATTCTTTAAATTCATCATATAAGTGAAATGATACTGCAGGCGGTGACTTCTTAGGATAATAATAAAAGTTTTGCACGAAAGTATTGGTGAGTAAGAGATACTGACCAATCCGGTCATTGATGAAACCGGTGAGGCCTGCAGTCTCGATCAAAGAATAAAAATCTTCATGAATTCCAGCTTCTTTCAAGAAATCCTCACATGGCCATTCACACGACCGTACTTCCGCTAAGAGAGGAAGATTATACTTGGATTTTTCCTTCTCTTTGGCTTGTTTTTCCCGAGAGGTTTGGCTAGAAGAGCCCCTCAAAAGTTTCCTTAACATTTTCTAAAAATTTCTGAAATTTTAGTAACTTCAAAATAAAAGTGAATAAAACTAAACAAGATTGATAGCAACTACTCCTACAAGTGCCTAGAGCCTATATCATGCATCAGAATTGCTTGGGACCTCATAAATTTAACATGCAAGCTCAAGAGCAAGGTCACCTATGCAGCAAAAATTTGCAATGAATAAAGCACTAGAACAAAAACTAATTGGACCAATGGAGGAGTCACATACCAAGCAACAATCTCCCAAAGCAGTTTTGTGAATGGAGCTTTGAGCAAGGAGATTGAAAATTGAGTAAAATGAGTTAGAACTCGTGCTTGAGCTGGATGGGGATTTTTTTGGGTAGAAGATGAAGTGTGAGGGTGCTGGCAAAAGTGGAGGGGGGCCACCAGGGGCCCACGAGACAGGGGGGCGCACCTAGGGGGAGGGGGCGCACCCTCCACTCTCGTGGCTTGGGGCTTGCCCCTCCTGCAGTGTTTTCAGTGCCTACAATCCTCAAATATTCCATAAAAAATCATACTAAATTTGCAGGGCATATGGAGCACTTTTATTTTTGGGATATTCTTTAATGCACGGATAATTTAGAAAACAGACGGATAATACTATTTTTGCTTTATTTATTCTAAATAACAGAAAGTAAAAAGAGGGTACAGAAGGTTGTGCCTTCTAGTTTCATCCGTCTCGTGATCATCAAAATGAATCCACTAACAAGGTTGATCAAGTCTTGTTAACAAATTCATTCTGAGTAACACGAAACCGGAGAAATTTCAAATAACACTAAGTTACCTCAACGGGGATATGAAAATCCCCAATAATAAGAATATCATACTTTTTCTTGACAGTAGGGAGAGGAAATTCCAAACCTCCAATAATAATAGTTGGAACTTTTCCAATAGAATTGATGCTATGAACTTGAGATTGTTTCCTCGGAAAGTGTATCGTATGCTCGTTACCATTAACATGAAAAGTGATATTGCCTTTGTTGCAATCAGTAACAGCCCCTGCAGTATTAAGAAAAGGTCAACCAAGGATAATAGACATACTATCGTCCTCGGGAATATCAAGAATAACAAAGTCCGTTAAGATAGTGACATTTGCAACCACAACAGGCACATCCTCACAAATAATGACAGGTATAGCAGTTGATTTATCAACCATTTGCAAAGATATTTCAGTAGGTATCAACTTATTCAATTCAAGTCTATGATATAAAGAGAGAGGCATAACACTAACACCGGCTCCAAGATCACATAAAGCAGTTCTAACATAATTTCTTTTAATGGAGCATGGTATAGTTGGTACACCCGGATCTCCAAGTTTCTTTGGTATTCCACCCTTAAAAGTGTAATTAGCAAGCATGGTGGAAATTTCAGCTTCCGGTATCTTTCTTTTATTTGTGATGATATCCTTCATATACTTAGCATAAGGATTTACTTTAATCATATCAGTTAAGCGCATACGTAAGAAGATAGGTCTAATCATTTCAGCAAAGCGCTCAAAATCCTCATCATCCTTTGTCTTTGATGGTTTAGGAGGAAAGGGCATGGATTTCTGAACCCATGGTTCTCTTTCTCTACCGTGCTTCCTAGCAACAAAATCTCTCTTATCATAACGTTGATTCTTTGATTGTGGGTTATCAAGATCAACAGCAGGTTCAATCTCTACTTCATTGTTTTTGCTAGGTTGAGCATCAACATGAACATTATCATTAATAGTATCACTAGGTTCATGTTCATCACTTGATTGTGTTTTAGCATCAGAAATAGAAATATCATTGGGATTCTCAAGTGTGTCTACAGTAGGTCCACTAGAAGCATGCAAAGTTCTATCGGTTTTCTTCTTCTTCTTTTTAGAAGAACTAGGTGCCTCTAAATTATTTCTTTGAGAATCTTGCTCGATTCTCTTAGGGTGGCCTTCAGGATACAAAGGTTCCTGAGTCATTCTACCAGTTCTAGTAGAAACTCTAACAGCAAAGTCATTTTTATTATTTAATTCATCAAGCAAATCATTTTGAGCTTTCAGTACTTGCTCAGCTTGAGTAGCAACCATATAAGTATATTTGCTAATGAGTTTGAGTTCACCTTTAACTCTAGCCATATTATCGCTCACATGTCCTATCTTGAAAGCATTATTCTTTAACTCTCTACCAACATAAACATTCAAACTTTCTTGTCTAGCCATAAAGTCATCAAATTCATCTAAGCATGGGCTATGAAATTTAGTAGAGGGGATTTCAACTTTATCATATCTATAGAGAGAATTTACCTTTACTACCTGTGTCGGCTTATCAAGACAATGTGGTTCTTCAACAGGCGGTATATTAAGACCATGTATTTCTTCAATAGGTGGTAAATTCTTAACATCTTCAGATTTAATACCTTTCTCTTTCATTGATTTATTTGCCTCTTACATATCTTCAGGGCTGAGAAATAAAACACCTCTCTACTTTGGAGTGGGTTTAGGAATAGGCTTAGGAGTTGGCTCAATTGGTTCAGGTATTGCCTCAGGAATTGGCTCAGGAAGAGTCCAATTATTTTCATTAGTCAACATATTATTCAATAGTAATTCAGCTTCGTCGACTGTTCTTTCCCTGAAAACACAACCAGCACAACTATCCAAGTAGTCCTTGGAAGCATCGGTTAGTCCATTATAAAAGATATCAAGTATTTCATTTTTCTTGAGAGGATGATCAGGCAAAGCATTAAGTAATCGGAGAAGCCTCCCCCAAGCTTGTGGGAGACTCTCTTCTTTGATTTGCACAAAATTATATATTTTCCGCAAGGCAGCTTGTTTCTTATGAGCGGGGAAATATTTAGTAGAGAAGTAATAAATCATATCCCGGGAACTACACACACAACCAAGAGCAAGAGAATTATACCAAGTCTTATCATCACCCTTTAATGAGAACGGAAATATCTTAATGGTAGGACTAGGGTTCCTACCAGCACGACTACGTAGGTTATAGGGATGAGGTGGAGGTGGACGAGGGCTGGAGCGGGCGCGCCGGCGAGTAGGCGCCGTCGTGGCTAGGGTTTAGGGGCGGCGGCGGTTGGCTGGTGTCGGCTAGGGTTCCGGCTTCTCAGGGAGCCGGGCAACAGAAGATGATAATATCTTTATTGCTTGATCTCAAACGATGTCTTACAACTAGTATTTATAACTTCAGCCTAAGATAACTTGCCTAAAATAACTTGCCTAAGATAACTTGTGGGTCATGCCCCTAATACTAATGCCCGGTGGGCCTCTTCCTTGTATAGACCAAACCGGTCATAACATCTCTCCCCGCCTGCGCAAACAGCTCGTCCTCGAGCTGAAAGTCTGGATAGTGTTGGCGGAATTCGTCACGCTGCTCCCAAGTAGCCTCCTTCTCCGGAAGGCCTGCCCACTGAAGGAGGATGAACCAGACGCCACGACGGAGCTGTGCCTGCAATACCTTTGCTGGCTCTGGAAGAATGCGACCATTGGCGATGGGAGGAAGCGTCGGTGGAGCCGCCGGTGGCTCGCCACGGAAAGGCTTGAGCAGCCCCACATGGAAAATGTCGTGGATGCGAGCGCGGGCTGGAAGCTGAAGACGATAGGCCACCTTCCCAATGCGCTCCAAGATAGCGAAGGGCCCGGCATAGCGAGGGCCGAGCTTGCGCTTCGCGTGCGGGTCGAGGGACTGCGTAGAGCGATGGAGAAGACACAGCCACACCCAATCACCCATCGCGAACTCCGCCTCGCGATGATGATCATCGTAGTAGTGCTTGGCCAGCTGCTGGGCCTGAAGGAGACGCTGACGAACCTCAGCAAGCATCTCGTCACGAGTGCAGATGAGGTCACCCGCAACCTCCGTCCGAGTTGTCTCCGGATCCACCGGAAGTATAGGCGGGGGTGGTCGACCATAGACCACCTCAAATGGCGTAGCGCGCAGGGCGGAGTGATAAGAGGTGTTGTAGCAGTACTCCACCCAAGAGAGCCAGTCCACCCAAGCGCGAGGCCGATCACCTGTCACACAACGCAAATACATGGCAATGACCTTGTTAACCACCTCGGACTGACCGTCCGTCTAAGGATGGAACGCCGTACTCAGGCGGAGCTGGACACCCGCCATCCTGAAGAGGTCGCGCCAGACATGGCCCGTGAACACGGGGTCTCGATCACAGATGATCGAAGCAGGGAACCCATGTAGACGGACGATGCCGTCGAAGAAGGCCCGGGCCACGGACGCCGCCGTGTATGGATGGCCGAGCGCTATGAAGTGGGCGTACTTGGAGAAGCGGTCGACCACCGTGAGGATGACCGACTTGCCGCCCACCTTGGGAATGCCCTTAATGAAGTCCATGGATATATCCGCCCAGACCTGAGATGGCACCTCCAAGGGCTGGAGTAACCCGGCCGGCCTGAGATTCTCTGTCTTGTTGCGCTGGCATGTCTGACAAGACCGAACCCAGTCGCGAACCAGGGCGCGATCGCCAGGGATGTAGAAGTCGGCGCGAAGACGATGGAGGGTTTTCTGCATACCCTCATGACCCGCCGAGTGGGCGAGTTGTAACACCTGGTGATGGAGATCATCTTGCGCCGGAAAAAAGACCCGGCGCCCATGGAGGAGCAGTCCGTCAGAGAAGCGCCAAGGCTCCTCCAGGTCACCGGCTGTGAGCTGCTGCTGAAGACGGACGGCATCGTCGGCCGTCGCAGTGGCGCGGCGAATGTCGGCGAAGAGGCCGAACGTCGGCCCGGAGCGGATGCACAGGGCCGCCCCGGCGGACTCGTCGGCGGAGGAAGCAAGGTCGGAGTCGCGACGGGACAGTGCGTCGGCCACGGTTTTAAGGCGGCCCGGCAGATACTCGATGGAGAAGTCTAAGCCGAAGAGCTTGCTGATCCACTGGTGCTGCGACACGGTCGACAGCCGTTGGTCCCTGTCAGGCTGTAGTGGTCGGTGCAAATCTGGAAGGACCGTCCCCACAAGTACGGCCGCCAATGAAGAACGGCCTGTACAAGGCCAATGAGCTCCCTGTCGGTGTCAAAACCGGCGGATCTCGGGTAGGGGGTCCCGAACTGTGCGTCTAGGCGGATGGTAACATGAGACAAGGGACACGATGTTTTTACCCAGGTTCGGGCCCTCTCGATGGAGGTAAAACCCTACTCCTACTTGATTGATATTGATGATATGGGTAGTACAAGAGTGGATCTACCACGAGATCAAGGAGGCTAAACCCTAGAAGCTAGCCTATGGTATGATTGTTGTAATGGTTGTTCGTCCTACGGACTAAAACCCTCCGGTTTATATAAACACTGGAGAGGGCTAGGGTTACACAGAGTCGGTTACAATGGTAGGAGATCTACATATCCGTATTGCCAAGCTTGCCTTCCACGCCAAGGAAAGTCCCATCCGGACACGGGACGAAGTCTTCAATCTTGTATCTTCATAGTCTTGGAGTCCGGCCGATGATGATAGTCCGGCTATCCGGACACCCCCTAGTCCAGGACTCCCTCAGTAGCCCCTGAACCAGGCTTCAATGACGATGAGTCCGGCGCGCATATTGTTCGGCATTGCAAGGCGGGTTTCTCCTCCGAATTAATTCATAGAAGATTGTAATCACCAGGATAGTGTCCAGCTTTGCAAAATAAATTCCACATACCATCGTAGAGAGAATAATATGTACACAAGCTCAATCTGCTGACGTATTTTGTGGCGTGACGTCACACCACTGCCAAGCCTTTACTTGAATCATTTTTACTATACCACCTCAGCGCGTTTAGCGAAGCGGTTTCCTTGGCACGTCTTGTCGAAGCAGTGATCATGTTCCCCTTATTCCAGGATTCCCATCAATACGGACGTGGGTAACCCAACCGCGCCCGTTGCCATGCCTCCTCTATCAAAGGCGAGTCCCAAACGGTCACGGGGATGGCTCTTGGTATTCTTCCTCTTTATAATGGGACCAAGGCTCGTTTTTCTTCAATCCTCAATCGAATCTGCCCTTCGCCCTGAGTTCCAACACCTAGAGCCCCAGATTCGAGCGCTTCAGACTTTCGGCAATGTCCGGCTCCGACCTACAGGGTCGGTGGATGCCCTCCTCCGTTATGGAAGAGGACGTGCAAAAGCTGAGAGAAGCCAAGTACCTGACTTACGAGATTTCGCATAGGTTGCCCGCCAAAGGGCAAGTCATTCCCACTCCCGAGTCCAGCGAAAGCGTCGTGTTTGTGTCCCACCTCCGTCGAGGTTTAGGCTTCCCGATGGATCCTTTTGTGAGAGGGCTTATGTTTTACTATGGGTTGGAATTCCACGACTTGGCTCCGGAGTCCATCCTCCACATCTCATCATTCATTGTCGTCTGCGAGGCCTTCCTCCGCACTACCCCCCACTTCGGTTTGTGGCTCAAGACCTTCAACATGGAGCCGAAGATGATCGAGGGGCGTCAAGAAGAGTGCGGCGGGGCGGTTGTAAGCAGGAGGGCCGATGCTCCATGGCTCGAGGGCTCTTTCCAAGAGGAGCTCGGCTTGTGGCAACAGGAGTGGTTTTATATTACCGCTCCCAGGGGCAGCAGGCAGAAGCCGCCGCCCATCTTCCGCTCGGAACCTCCACGACGGCTGATGTCATGGGTCAACTAAGGGCTCAACTGGGGGCCGTCAAAGGACGTGCCCCTATTGCAGGGCCGGATTTGAGACCTCCAAGAAAGGGAGATCGATCTGGTTGTGGTGATGCAGGTCATGCTGATTAGGCGTCTTCTGCCCTGCAAACGTCGTGCTCTCCGGCTATGGGAATTCAATCCGGAGGGACCACGAATTCTCCAACACTTCATGGGTAGGACACCCGTGGAGATGTACAAATTATTCTTCGGATCACAAGAGGTGTGTCCGGAATTGACCGAGGACGCCGGCCTAAGCTGCAATCGCCCGGATACACAAGTAAGTAGCTCTGTGTCGGGACATACCATTTGTTTGCGCCTTCTTGAATTTTCTTTTTAACCAATCGTCCTTTGAACAGGAGTGGATAGCGCAAGCAAAACTGATACGGTGTCCGGCCCCCGGAGGCCAAGGCCTCCAAGCGGGGAAAGAGATCTTCACCAGAGGGTCCTGCGTCTGGGGAGGGCCCGGCCGCACTATCTCCCCTAAGGAATCAGCCCTCCAGCGAGTCGTAAGTAGAGAAAAGGGGAGTTTTGTAATAAGGGACATCCCTATTTGTGCTTCTGAGGATAACCTAAGTTTTTACCTTGTAGTTCGGATCTCCGTCCTTCTCAGATGAGCTCGTCTTCGGGGGACCTTCGTCCGGAGATGATGGAGAGCGAGACGCCTCCATTTGCCGCACTGTCAGGTGGGGCGGACGACCCTGAGGTGTCATCACGGAGGGTATCCCCAAGTCCGGCAGAGCCGAAGAGTCCGGCACCAACTGGTGTACGGCCGGGGGAGCTGAAGGATCTGCTTGAGAGGGCGTCTATCTCAGAAGATCACCGTACATTGATGAGTATGGTGATTGGAAGAATTTCATCCGCCGAAGGCGGGCTGCATGATGCCGTCAGAAGTTTGCTGGCGGGGTTTGAGGTACGTAAAAATGACATACCTTCTGACAGTTTTGCACATAAAGCGCGCCCTGTATAGATAGTAGCCCCTGAGACTCGGTATGTTGTCGAAAGCGACAGCGTGCCGAGGATCATAATCTCAGGTATTAATTCTCGCCTTTCCTACATAGGTGGCGGATAGTCCGTTGGCCAGCCGGACTGATGGAGTTGCTGAACTAAAGCGGCAACTCGACGCTGCGGATGCGGACATCGCGCTGGTCAATAAGCGACTTGACGAGTCGCAGGGTAGGTTGTTTCTCCGTGGTCACCTAGTAAGGGAGCCGAAGCTCACTCCTTACAACATGTGTGTTTGATGCAGATGGTGCCACTGCTGTGGAGGACCTTCGAGCAGAGCTTGCTCGAGCCAAGGAGCAGGCCAGGAGGAGTGATGCGGCTGCCTCGAAGGCGGCCGAAGAGCTAGAAGCCGAAAGGGCTGCTCACTGCCGAAGCAGGGAGGAGATGGCCGAAATGGCCGTGAAGCTGAAAGGTGTTACCGACCGCTATGAAGTTCTTGAAAAAGAACGCCGAGCGAAGCAAGAAAGCCTGAAGAAGGCCACCGCCGAAGCCAAGGATGCCCGTTCTGCAATGAGGGCTATAAAGGAGGAGCTGCGCCAGGCCAGAGATATTGCTGCTGGCAAGCCTTTTCTGCTGCGCAGGAGGTTCACAGATCCGAAGTATGCTCAGCTTGGCCAGCTGTGGGGTCCGGAGGATCCTTATATGGATTTAGCGGCGAGTGCGGCAGGTGCTGTTGTGCACTTCCGAAGTCAAAAGGATCACGAGACGGAAGAGCTTTTTTGGTCTCAATTCCACAGTCCGGAGCGTTCACTTCCGCTGACCGATCGGTTGGCTGAGTGGGCTGAGCTGAATAGATTGTCCGGACTTGCCATGGCGGATATCGTGGCTTATGTCTGGCCGGATAGGCCCAAGCCGAAGAGTTATTTTGGCTTATTGCAGCAATTCCTTGGGGCGGTGCCGCATATCAAGGCGATGTAGCGGTCGGCCTGCATAGAGGGTGCACGGATGGCCCTCGCCCGTGTGAAGACATACTGGACGGAGATGGATGCCACCGATGTTGCAACCCGTGGTTCGGACGAAAGCCGGTTACCCGCCGAACACTATTTTGGGGAAGTTCTGCAGGGTGCTCGTGCAATAGAGTCACAGTGCTCAAAGAATGTCATGTTTAAATGATTTTTATAATTTGTAAGATGATATGCATAATATAAGTGCTTTTTATACTTGTGCGTTCAAGTATTGAAATATCTCCTGTGCGGCCGTTAATGTATACTTGTGTATAACCTGAAAGATTGTAGTCTTCGGCTTCAGCCCCCACGCACATCATGCGAGGTGTTTGCAAAAATAGCGCATTTTCACACTTAATCCAACGTCTTGGTCCTGTGAAGGAGGTGGTAGCGTAGCAAACGAGGCAACTGGACTATAATGCTTTATCACTTTCACTTAGCCATAGGAGTTCGAGGGTGGGGCTACGATATAGCCCCTAGGGGCACCGCGCACTCCGAATTCGGGGTGCGTATGTGCCTGACCGGGAAACTGTCCTTCGTCAAAGCGGAGGAATTCTAAACATTCCGGTAGTCGATCGAGTGGTTGACCAATCTCTCGTTGTATCATGACAGTCAGTTTTCGGCTTTCTCTACTGAGGTGCTCGCCCGGCCGAACCGGGGCACAATCGCAGTAGTTCTCCTGGTGCCGCGTTAGCCGATGATACGGAACATAAGGCAGCAAAACTCAGGAGCCGGGCAAACCCAACATTTGACCAAAGACATGATTCGGAGCTAATGCATATAAGGCCTAACTCGAGACGCCGAACACTCCCTAAGGTATTGTGTCTTTATGATAACGGGCATAACAATGCCCTAAGCCCCTAGTGTCCAGGTACAGGCTAGTATTTCTGACGCGGCCGATGCCAAAACGCCAGCCTCCTCGTTGGTTATGGTAAAAAACCGTGGGATATGAATCAACAAGAGACAGTAAGAAAGGTTTACGCAGGGTCTTAATCTGAAAAGAATCCTTGCCACGGGTCCCTGCTGCACATCTGCGCCTGTGTCTCCATTGTGTCGTATCCTGGACGGGTGTACACGTTGTTCATCTGTAAAAAGAGAGGAACTTAGCTTGAAAAGAAATCGTGCAAAAAATTTATTGAAAGCAAAGTATGAATGAATGAATAAAGTTGAGCTTTTATTGTTTGTACGTGCAGCCCCTTGTGAAGGGGTATGCGGCTAGGTAGCCCCTAGTTTATCTGTGCCAGACTCGCCTAGCCGTGTCTGGGGTCTTGAACGACCTTTTAATGAGATGATGCCGCGTGAACCGGGCATTTTAAGTGTAAGAGACGCGTAATGCGGTATTGCGTTAAAGGGGGCGAAAGCTTCACGTCCCATTAGTGCTTGATGGCTACTTTTGAATGGGGCGACATGAAAGATTAGCTTTTCGCGACGGAAGTTGTTGGGTGATCCGAACACAACTTCTAGTAGTACGGAGCCCGCGCACTTGGTGTAAGGGCTTGGAGTCACTCCTTTGAAGGAAGTGCGGCTATGGCGAACTTTAGTAGGGTCTATCCCCAACTTGTGGATTGTGTCCGGATATAGCAGGTTTAAATCGCTGCCGCCATCCATTAGGACTTGTGTAAATTGTAGTCCGTTGATTATAGGATCCAATATCAGAGCAGTCCATCCTGCGTTTCGAATACTTCTGGAATAGTCCAGGTGGTCGAATGTAATTGGTTTTGACATCCAATCTCGGGGTTCCGCTGGGGTGGACCGTGCGACACGTACTTTAGCGGGTGCCGCACTATTGTTCCGTGTTATCACGTGAAGTGAGTTTACTGTTTTGACTTCTTGTCGGAAAGTCTTTTGTTTTTCGGCGCTCTGCTGGTGGGGTTCGTCATGATCCTCACTTGGTGCGTCGAGCCCCTTGCGTTCGGCGTTGAGTCGGCCGGACTGTTTGAAGACCCAACAATCTCGGTGGGTGTGGTTTGCAGGCTTCCCGGGGGTACTATGGATTTGACATATCCGATCCAAAATTTTGTTTAGGTTGGATAGCTTGTCACTGTTGTCCTTAAGAGGCAGTGTTTTGTTGTTCGGCCGCGAGCTTTTGAATCCGGCGTTGACCGCCGTGTTCTTTGGGCTCTTTTCTTTATTTCGGCGCTGGTCCTTTCTGCGCCGTGATTTTCCGTTTCCATCTCTGATCTCCGATGTACTTGGGTCGCTGGCGCTGCATCTTGCTAGCCAGCTGTCTTCCCCTGCGCAAAAGCGGGTCATGAGGCTTGTTAGCGCGGCCATTGTTCTTGGCTTTTCCTGGCCGAGGTGTCTGGCGAGCCATTTGTCTCGGACGTTATGTTTAAAAGCTGCTAAGGCTTCGGCGTCCGGACAGTCGACTATTTGGTTCTTCTTGGTGAGGAACCTGTTCGAGAATTTGCACGCTGACTCTCCGGGCTGTTGGGTTATGTGACTTAAATCGTCTGCGTCCGGAGGGCGGACATAAGTCCCCTGAAAATTTGCTCTAAACGCGTCCTCGAGCTCTTCCCAACTTCCAATGGTATTTTCTGGGAGGCTTTTGAGCCAATGCCAAGCTGGCCCTTTGAGCTTGAGGGGCAGATATTTTATGGCATGGAGATCGTCTCCTCTAGCCATATGTATGTGCAGGATGTAATCCTCAATCCAGACTCCGGGGTCTGTTGTTCCGTCGTATGCCTCTATGTTTACGGGCTTGAACCCCGCTAGAAATTCATGATCCAGCACCTCGTCGGTGAAACATAGTGGGTGTGCGGCGCCCCTGTATTTGGGTGTGCCGTTGTCTTCGAACACTCGGCGTGTTGTGTTGCTTCCTGGGGCCCTCTTTTTTGGCCCATAAATGGACCTGACCGGGCCGTCCGTTTTGCGAGGATCATGTGCCGGCTTGTGTGCGGCGCCGCTTGTCGCTCTTGGCCTGTCATCTGGTCGTCTATCCGGCCAGGCGGCCTCTTTGCTTTTTGACTGTGGGGGCTCTACGGCCTCCTCGCCGAATTCGGGCAGCAGCTTGCGCTTCGGGTAGCTCTTTGTTTGGTGGTTGTTGCCATATTTGTCCGTGGTCTTGAGTACTTTGCTCCACCTCATTCTGAGTATGTCTTCCGCTATTTTGAGCTTCCGTTTCTGCTTCTTCAGACTTCTTGCAGTGGCGACATGCTTTTTGTGAAGGTTCTTATGCTCCGGTGGTGTGTCCGGCATGAGATCGCCTGGACTGTTGTTTTCGCCGAGGATGGGTTGATTATCCGATTCATCCTATTCGGATGGTTGCTTGGTTGCATGTCCGTCGCCCACTGGTTTGCCCTGCTCTATGGCTGGGTCATTATGAGTGCTGTTGTTATCGAGGCGGGACTTGGGGCAGCGCTTGCGTCGCCGTTTTGGTTGTTTTTCGGGGGAATTATGCTTCGCCGCGTCCCGTTGTTCCTCGTTATCGCTCCCTTTTGGGGTGTCCACCATATATACATCATGAGTTGAGGTGGCTTTCCAGTGCTCGGTAAGCGCTGGTTCTTGGTCGTCTCCGGCGTCATCGTCCATACCTTCGATGTCTTCGGAGTCGTAGTCTAGCATGTCGGTTAAATCGTCGACAGTGGCTATAAAGTGGGTGGTGGGTGGGCTTTGAGTTTCTTCGTCGTCCGCATCCCAACCGTCCTGACCGCAGTCCGGCCGGGGCTCTCCTGATAACGAGAGATACTTTAGCGAATTCAGGATGTCGCCAAAGGGTGAGTGCTGAAAGATGTCTGCGGCGGTGAACTCCATAATCGGCGCCCAATCGGATTCGATTGGCAGGGGCGCAAGAGGTACGGTGTCCGGCGAGGAGTCCGGGACCTCGGTGTCACGGGCTTTATAAGGGACAAGGTCAGTGTTCGGCTCCATCGCCGTAGAGGTTGCATCCCCCGAGGCGGTGTCCAGCCACCTGTCCACGATCTGCGCGGTCGGCTCCGAACTAGGGGTCGGAGCGGACTCATGTGCGGCTTCCAGGGCACTGTCCGGCGGCAGAGCTACATCATGCCCATCGTGACAGTGCGGAGCGCTCGGCTGTGGCTCGAATCCATCGAAGATCAAGTCTCCGCGGATGTCGGCTGTGAAGTTTAGGCTTCCAAATCTGACCTGACGGCCAGGGGCGTAGCTTTTGATCTGCTCCAGATGGCCAAGCGAATTGGCCCGCAGTGCAAAGCCGCCGAATACGAAGATCTGTCTGGGGAGAAAAGTCTCACCCTGGACGGCGTGGTTGTCGATGATTGAAGGAGCCATCAAGCCTATCGGTGACGACACAGAGGAACTCTCGATGAAAGCACCAATGTCGGTGTCAAAACCGGCGGATCTCGGGTAGGGGGTCCCGAACTGTGCGTCTAGGCGGATGGTAACAGGAGACAAGGGACACGATGTTTTTACCCAGGTTTGGGCCCTCTCGATGGAGGTAAAACCCTACTCCTGCTTGATTGATATTGATGATATGGGTAGTACAAGAGTGGATCTACCACGAGATCAAGGAGGCTAAACCCTAGAAGCTAGCCTATGGTATGATTGTTGTAATGGTTGTTCGTCCTACGGACTAAAACCCTCCGGTTTATATAGACACCGGAGAGGGCTAGGTTACACAGAGTCGGTTACAATGGTAGGAGATCTACATATCCGTATTGCCAAGCTTGCCTTCCACGCCAAGGAAAGTCCCATCCGGACACGGGACGAAGTCTTCAATCTTGTATCTTCATAGTCTTGGAGTCCGGCCGATGATGATAGTCCGGCTATCCGGACACCCCCTAGTCTAGGACTCCCTCACTCCCGCTCATACGCTGCCAGCTTAAGATGACGCGGAGCGAAAGGCCGGCTAAAGAAGGCGAGGGGCCCATCGCCCTGATGAAGCACGACGCTGAACCCTGCGCCCGAGGCGTCACAGTCCACCACGAACGGGCGGTCGAAGTCGGGCATATGGAGGACGGGGCCCGTCGTGAGGGCCCCCTTGAGGGCCTCGAACGCCATTGTCGCCTCGTCATCCCAGGCGAAAGCGTCGCGGCGAAGCAACCACGTGAGGGGCGCCGCGATAAGCCCGAACTCCCGGATAAATATCTGGTAGTAGCCGGCGAGGCCGAGGAACCCACGGAGAGCCTGCGGCGAGTGAGGCGTTGGCCATGCGGAGACGGCTGCCACCTTGTCGGCGTCCATAGCCACCCCGTCGGCCAAGATGACGTGGCCCAAGTAGGCCACCGAAGGCGTCTCGAACGAGCACTTCGAGCGCTTAAGGTGGAGGTGGTGCGCTCGAAGCTCGTTGAAGACGATGGCGACGTGCTGGAGGTGCTCAGCCCAAGACGCGCTGTAGATTAGAATATCATCAAAGAAAACGAGCACAAACCAGCGTAAGTAGGGCCTGAGGACGTCGTTCATCAAAGCCTGGAAGGTCGCCGGGGCATTGGTGAGGCCAAAGGGCATCACCAAGAACTTGAAGTGGCCGTGATGAGTCTGAAACGCCGTCTTGGCGATGTCATCTGGGTGCATGCGCACCTGGTGGTACCCCGACCGGAGGTCAAGTTTGGTGAAGAAGCGCGCCCCGTGGAGCTCATCGAGGAGCTCGTCAACCACCGGAATAGGGAACTTGTCCTTAAGTGTGACAACATTAAGGGCACGGTAGTCGATGCAGAAACGCCATGTGCTGTCTGACTTGCGGACGAGAAGCACCGGCGCGGTAAATGGCGAACTGGAGAGCTGGATGATGCCTGCCGCGAGCATGAGCCCACACTGCCGCTCCAACTCATCCTTGTGCAACTGTGGGTAGCGGTAAGGCCGTTCCGCCACCGGCGCGGAGCCTGGTAGAAGATGTATATGGTGATCGTACGTGCGGGTGGGCGGCAGCCCCTGTGGCTCGGTGAAGATGTCTGCGTGCTGCTGGAGGTGGCTCTCCAATAGTGGGTGCTCGGCCGTGGCGGTGGTCGCGGCCAGCCGGAGTGGAGTGGTTGGTGCGGGGCACCCAATGCCGTCCCACCGAATGCGGCGGCCCAACCGCCAGAAGGTCCTCGTCAGTGCGTCGAAATCCCATAAAATAGGACCAAGAGTGCGCAGGAAGTCGACGCCGAGGATGAAGTCGAAGCAGCCCAAGTCGATGCCGGTGCAGGTGATGGTGAAGTGCTCGTCGCCGATAGTGATGGGCACGTCGCGGGCAAGCCCGTGGCAGCGGAGACGGTCGCCATTAGCGACTGTGACTCGCAACTGCTCACCGCCGGTTGGCTGTAATGCAAGGCGCCACATGGTGGTCTCCGGCAGGAAGTTATGAGTGGACCCTGTATCCACTAGGGCCACCAGGCGCTCGCCATGGATCATGACCGGTAAGAGCATCGTCCGTTCATCACGGATGTCGGCCAGCGCGTGTAGGGACACCACGAGGGCGGTGGCCGGGGCGGGTGCGGGTGCCGCTGCAGGCTCCGCAAGGGCTGGAGCGCCGAGGCCATCCTCCAGTGTCTCCTCCTCAGTCTCATCTGTCGTCTCCAGGTAGAAGAGGCGGGGACAGACATGGCCCGGTGCATAGGGCGCATCACAGTTGAAACACAAGCCCAGGCACCGGCGTTCCAGCTATTCCGCCTGAGTGAGGCGCCTGAATGGCCGCCTCAGTGCCGTGGTGGGTGCCGGGGCGGCTGTGGACGGCGTCGGTGCTGCCGGAGACGGTCGGGGAAGCTGTCGGCCCCCACGTGGCGCGGATGGACGCGTTAAGGCCTAGGCGCGCTACTCGAATGCCTGGGCATAGTACATGGCCATCTGAAGGTCTTGGGGCCCCTTCATCTCGACATCCACGCGGATGTGGTCGGGAAGGCTGCCGATGAAAAGGTCCGCCCACTGTAAGGCCGTCACACCGGGCGCGTGGCACGCCAGGGCCTGGAAGCGGTCGGCGAAGTCCTGCACCATGGAGGTGAACGGAAAGCGGCCTAACTCGGCCAAGCGGCTCCCGCGGACCAGTGGCCCGAAACGAAGAAGGCACAACTCTCGGAAACGATCCCACGGGGGCATGCCGCCCTCGTCCTGCTCGAGGGCGTAGTACCATGTCTGGGCGGCCCCGCGGAGTTGGTAGGAAGCCAACCAAGTACGCTCCGATGCGGGTGTGCGCTGTCCGCGGAAGAACTGGTCACACTGGTTGAGCCAGTTAAGCGGGTAGTCGGAGCCGTCGTATGTGGCGAAGTCGATCTTGGTGAACCGGGGCGGCTGCTGGTGCGGCGCGCCCTGGCCCACTGCCTCGGCGGTGCGTAGCGTGGATGATGGTGCACGGTCCATGGTGGAAGGCCTAGCGTAGTTCCCGGTGGCGCCCGACGCCTCGGGCTGCAACGGGAAACCGGACGGCGGACGGGCCCCCGGGTAGGCCGATGGCGGACCGTGAAGCCAGTCGGGAAGTGGTGATGGCGATGACGGAAAGAGGACCTCCTAGATTGGAAGCCCGCTCGACGACGACCGGCCCAAGTTAGGGCTGGGATGGGGCGGTGGAGGACCCTGCTCCGTGGCTGCTGGAAGTGACGGCGCGTCGGGAGACGGCGCGGATGGCGTAGTCCAGGCGGGCCACTGCGGCCCTATGGTGGCGGCGAGTGGCGCGGTTGCCGTCGCGAGCGGCGGCGGCCACTGTGGCCACGGCGGCGGTGCGGCCGCCGGGGCGGGGAGCGCCGGGTAGCCTCCGGTGATGGCCCCCGGTACCGAGTACCACGGCAGCGCCTGCGGACCCACGGCCATGGCAGGATGTAGTGGTGGAGGCGGCCCGTACGGACTTGCCAGGTAGAGGCGGATGCCCTGGACCGCGGTGACTAGGTCGTTGAGGACGCCGGCCATTGCCTCCTATGTGAACTGCTGCGGCTGCGTGGGAGGTGACGGCGGCGGCGTATGTTGGACGGGGGTCGGTGGCCGCCCTTGGCCTGGCGCGGTGCCGGGCGCCGGGAGGGTCGGTGCCGAGAGCGACGCCGTAGCGCCCGCCGAGAGCGAGGCCGTGACCCCCGACGCGGAAGCAGCGGCGGTGGAGGAGTTGGCGGCAGCAGCGGTGGTGGAGTTGATGGGCAGCGGCGGTGGTGGCGGCGGCGGCGGAATTGGAGGTGGCGAAGACATGGTCGAAACCCGGGTACCTGATACCAAATTGGTAGGACTAGGGTTCCTACCAGCACGGCTATGTAGGTTATAGGGATGAGGTGGAGGTGGACGAGGGCTGGAGCGGGTGAGCCGGCGAGTAGGCGCCGTCGCGGCTAGGGTTTAGGGGCGGCGGCGGTTGGCTGGGTCGGCTAGGGTTCCGGCTCCTCAGGGAGCCGGGCAACAGAAGATGATAATATCTTCATTGCTTGATCTCAAACGATGTCTTACAACTAGTATTTATAACTTTAGCCTAAGATAACTTGCCTAAAATAACTTGCCTAAGATAACTTGTGGGTCAAGCCCCTAATACTAACGCCCGGTGGGCCTCTTCCTTGTATAGACCAAACCGGTCATTACACTTAAGGATATAAAAATAGCGAGACTTCTCATCATTAGTAAACATGGTAGCTATATCATTTAACTTAGTAAGATGTGCCACAACAGTTTCAGATTCAAGGCCATAAAAAGGATCAGATTCAACTAAAGTAATAATTTCAGGATCAATAGAGAATTCATAATCCTTATTAGTAACACAGATAGGTGAAGTAGCAAAAGTAGGGTCAGGTTTCATTCTAGCATTAAGAGACTGCTGCTTCCATTTAGCTAATAATTTTTTAAGATCATATCTATCATTGCAAGCGAAGATAGCTCTAGCAGCTTCTTCATTCATAACTTAACCCTTAGGAACAATAGGTAATTCATAATCATTGGGAGAACTTTCATCATCACTATCATCAATAATAGCATCTTCAATATTTTCATTCCCCCTAACTCTAGCAAGTTGTTCATCAAGAAATTCACCTAATGGCAAAGTAGTATCACGCACAGAAGTAGTTTCATCATTCATAGCAGAAGTGGGATCATCAATAACATGCTACATATCAGAATTCATAGCAGTAACAGGTTTAGGTGTCGCAAGCTTACTAATAACGGAAGGAGAATCTAGTGCAGAGCTAGATGGCAGTTCCTTACCTCCCCTCGTAGTTGAGGACAAAATCTTGGTTCTATCGTCTTTCAAGTTCTTCATAGTGATCAACAGATATAAATCCCAAGTGACTCAGAGAATAGAGCTATGCTCCCCGACAACGGCGACAGAAATTAGTCTTAATAACCCACATGTGTAGGGGATCGCAACAGCTTTCGAGGGTAAAGTATTCAACCCAAATTTATTGATTCGACACGAGGGGAGCCAAAGAATATTCTTGAGTATTAGCAGTTGAGTTGTCAATTCAACCACACCTGGATAACTTAGTACCTGCAGCAAAGTATTTAGTAGCAAAGTAATATGATAATAAAGGTAACGGTAGAAAAAGTAATGTTTTTGGGTTTTGTAGTAGTTGTAACAATAGCAACGGAAAAGTGAATAAGCGAAGCACAATATGTGAAAAGCTCGTAGGCAATGGATCAGTGATGGATAATTATGCCGGATGCGATTCCTCATGTAATAGCTATAACATAGGGTGACACAGAACTAGCTCCAGTTCATCAATGTAATGTAGGCATGTATTCCGTAAATAGTCATACGTGCTTATGGAAAAGAACTTGCATGGCATATTTTGTCCTACCCTCCCGTGGCAGCGGGGTCCTAGCGGAAACTAAGGGATATTAAGGCCTCCTTTTAATAGAGAACCGGAACAAAGCATTAACACATAGTGAATATATGAACTCCTCAAACTACGGTCATCACCGAGAAGTATCCCGATTATTGTCACTTCGGGGTTGTCGGATCATAACACATAATAGGTGACTATAGACTTGCAAGATAGGATCAAGAACACACATATATTCATGAAAACATAATAGGTTCAGATCTGAAATCATGGAACTCGGGCTCCAGTGACAAGCATTAAGCATAGCAAAGTCATAGCAACATCAATCTCAGAACATAGTGGATACTAGGGATGAAACCCTAACAAAACTAACTTGATTACATGGTAAATCTCATCCAACCCATCACTATCCAGCAAACCAACGATGGACTTACTCACGCACGGCGGTGAGCATCATGAAATTGGTGATGGAGGATGGTTGATGATGACGACGACGACGAATCCCCCTCTCCGGAGCCCCGAACAGACTCCAGATCAGCCCTCCCGGGAGAGATTAGGACTTGGCGGCGGCTCCGTGTCGTAAAACCCGATGAAACTTTCTCTCCGCTCCCCGAACGTGAATATATGGAGTTGGAGTTGAGGTCGGTGGAGGTCCAGGGGGCCCACGAGATAGGGGGCGCGCCCTATAGGGGGGCGCGCCCCCTGTCTTGTCGACAGGGTGTGGGCCCCCTGGTGTATTTCTTTCGCCTAGAAATTCTTATTAATTCCAAAAAGTGCCTCCGTGGATTTTTAGGACATTCCGAGAACTTTTCTTTTCTACACATAAAACAACATCATGGTAGTTCTGCTGAAAACAGCGTCAGTCCGGGTTAGTTTCATTCAAATCATGCAAGTTAGAGTCGAAAACAAGGGCAAAAGTGTTTGGAAAAGTAGATACGTTGGAGACGTATCAAGCTCTTACTGGCTCTCCAGCCTTCACCCCCTGGCCTTGTCCACAGCATCGCGACCTGGCATACCAGCGGCGGCTGAGCTTGCTCAAGGGCTGGGACCTGAGGACGTAGAGCATTTGTATTTTAACCATCTTGCAGGAACGTACCACCAACAAAGGCCCAAAGCCAGGCACAACCCGCCTCGAGGTAGGGCCCCGAGAGTGCCGCGCTGGCTCACGGGTGCCCAGATACCCCTCTCCTAGCCCTACCGTGCCGGCCACGTGTCAGGGCGAGGCTGTACACGCCCCGGGGGGCTCCTCCCAGAGGGGAGCCCCCCTCCCACGTACCAGTGGAAGCACCATGCTCCGCGCTGGCTGACGACACTGCAGAGGAGCGGCTATGCCCGTACACATACGGAAGCGCTATGCTCCGCGCTGGTGATAAACAACTGAGGGCAGCCCACGGCTGTATCAACCTTAGGGAGCCCAGATCTCAGTGTTTGGCCTCATCGCAATGCCTCCCCTTGGGAGCGCCACGCGAGAGGGCTGGGCACGGGGGCTGCGCCCGGGCCACGCCCGAGCACACGCCACCCAGCCAGGTCCCTCGGACCTGGTCGTCGCACGCCCCTCCCCGAGCGGAGCCAAGGTATGAAGACCCGTTTGAGCGTCAAGGGGGACTCCTGAGCATCGCGACTCAGGAGCCTAACTAGTCATGTAGCCCCTCACTCCTTAGTTCCGAAAGTCTAACGGCGGTCAAGGTATGCATGGGGCCGGGCCCTGCCGACGTAGAATGACAGATCCTCTCTTCCACCCCCTCCCTATTTGTTGTTTGCGCGTCAAGGGGGACTCCTGAGTATCGTGACTCAGGAGCCTAACTTGTCATGTAGCCCCTCACTCCTTAGTCCCGTCCTAGTGATCCAGTCGGGGCTAACAGCGGTAGAGGTATGCGCGGGGCCGGGCCCTGCCGACGTAGAACACAAGCAAATAGGAAGGAAACCGCAAAATCTAGCAAATCCAGAAGCAAATATTACAGACCATAGATTGTTCTCACAATACTAGACACAAATTTAAACGCCTCCACGAGGCATGGTGCATGTTGCAAGAATCAAAGCAGGAAAAAGGCCGCGAGAATATCAACCTTGGGTCGCGCCACTGCTCGTGGTGGAGTCGCGCTTGTCAGCTCCACCCCTGGGGCCGCGGAGCCGGCAGCGCCTCGCTTGGGCGCGGTGTTGAAGGCGCGGAACTTCGCCAGCAAGGCCTCCGCTCTACCCTTGACGGCCTCAGCAGCAGCGGCGGAGCGCTTGATGTCCACGGGTTCCAGCAGGGCGTCAATGTTGGCGTCGGGGTTGCGGAGCTAGACGTGGCTGAGGATCCGCGTCAGCACTGCGGAGGAAAGGACGCGAGCCTCAACTTCGGCCATGGGGCCCATGCCAATCACGACCTCCTCAAGCACGTCGACGAGGAAGGGAACTAGCTTAGTGGGGCCCTCCTTGGCTCCGGCTAGCGGTTTCTCCAGGCCCCCGTCATAAAGCGTTTTCAGCACCGTGCGAGCCCTCTCCTCATAGCGCGTGAAGGCCGCGCGGTCCTCGGCCAAGACCTCCGCCTTGGCATCCATCTCAACCCTCTCCGTCTTTAGCGCCTGCTCCAGCGTCTTCAGCCGGCCGCGGTCTTGCGGGGTGCCATTGCTCGCCGGAGGAGAATGGCTGCGGCGAATCTGGAGATTTCGGAAGCAGGAGGGCGAAGAGCAAGAAAGGGGATCTGAAGCAAGGTGGATGAGAGTAATGAAAGTAAGGCTAACCCCAGGCCAGCCTTTTTGTCAGTCGGGCAGTTGCCGAGGCAGCGTGGGGAAGCGGAGGCGCCCACGTCCAATCAACCGCCACGCGGCGCCCAAGGCCGCAGGCTGATGGGGCCCGCGGCGCTCCGCACCTGCCCCTTCGCTTCTCCGCTAAGCCAAGTCCGAGCGCGCCTTGGGCCCGGGGGCTATTGTCGGCGTTCTGGGAATGGGGGTCCCCAGACTTGCCTGCCCGCGGCCTACGGCGTGGCTCGAGAGGTGGCCCAGTACGACCCATCTTCATCAGTGCAAGACTCAAGACCCTCGCGAGGGGCCAAGCCTCGCGGGGAGGAAGACACAAGGCTTCCTCAGGAGCGGCCTCGCCAGGCAGGCTCGCGAGGAGGCGGAGAGATCAAGGCAAGGGTACCTCACGAGGTACTCGTGACGCAAGTCGTGACGATCGAGACCAGGCGGGCGCCGGCCTGCAGTGTCCTTGTTTTCTCTTTGGTGCAAAGGGGGCAAGCAAAGGCGTCGAGTACCAAGGCATCAGGCAAAGGTTACCATTTCAGTGCAACGAGACCAAGACCAGCAAAGCGGCAGGATGGAGGTCACCGTGGAGCCTAAGACGGCGTCATCGCCAGCGCCTTTGGCAGTCGAAGACCAACTTTAGTCAGGATAACTTGTACTAGATGTTCCCCTTCAAAATAGCCATTGTTGGCGCCCTTCCTGCTCAATATTTGGGAAGAGGACCAGGGCCTCTATATATAGGGCTAGCCACCACAGTAGAGGGGATCGGATGGAGTTCTCATTAGATCGATAGGCGATCGAACTCATCCAAGCAGTTTATCGCACCAGCTCAAGAACACCTCTCGTGAGGCAGTTCTTCCCTGTACTGTTCATCATCTACCCTTGAGGCAATCCACCACAACACACACTAGAGTAGGGTATTACACCACAACGGTGGACCGAACCAGTATAAATCTTGTGTCCCTCGTGTTATTCATCGTTTTAGCTCAGATTCTCGCGAGGCGATCAGACGCGGATAGGTAAGGGGGAGATCTTCGCGCGCACCCCAGAGTTCGAACCTTAAGGGTCTGCCGGAACCCAACATCCAACAACTTTGATTGAGAATAATAATGAATCTGTGGATGTGAATTTTGTTGGTAGGAATAATTTTGGTAACAATGCTTATAGAGGAATCTTTAATCCTAGACCGTTCCCTAGTAATTCGTCTAATAATTATGGAAATTCCTACAATAATTCTTATGGTAATTTTAATAAGATGCCCTTTGATTTTGAGAATAGTGTGAAAGAATTTATGATCTCTCAAAAGAATTTTAATGCCTTGCTTGAAGAAAAATTGCTCAAAGTTGATCATTTGGCTAGGAACGTTGATAGACTCTCGCTTGATGTTGATTCTTTGAAACTTAGATCTACTCCTCCTAAGCATGATATCAATGAGTCTCTCAAACCTATGAGAATTTCCATTGATGAGTGCAAAGAAAGAACCGCTAGATTGCGTGCTAAGAAAGATTGCTTTTATAAAAGTGTGTTCTTCGAGTTTCCATGAAAATAATAATGAAGATCTTAAAGTTATTGATGTGTCCCCTATTAGATCTTTGTTTTGCAATATGAATCTTAATAATTATCGGACTGGAGATGAGTCAACTTTAGTTAAAAGGCGTCCCAATGATTCGGAGTGTTTAGATCTTGATGCTAAATTTGGTAAAAGTGGGATTGGAGAGGTCAAGACTTTAAATATCATTAAACCCACTATCTTGGATGTCAAGGAATTTGATTATGATAATTGTTCTTTAGAAGATTGTATTTCCTTGTTGCAATCTGTTGTGAATTCTCCTCATGCTTATAGTCAAAATGAAGCTTTTACCAAACATATTGTTGATGCCTTGATGTAATCTTATAATGAAAAACTTAATTTGGAAGTTTCTATACCTAGAAAACTTTATGATGAGTGGGAACCTACTATAAAGATTAAAATTAAAGATTATGAGTGTTATGCTTTATGTGATTTGGGTGCTAGTGTTTCCACGATTCCGAAAAGTTTATGTGATATTCTAGGTTTCCATGATCTTTATGATTGCTCTTTAAATTTGCACCTTGCGGATTCCACCATTAAAAAGCCAATGGGAAGGATCAATGATGTTCTCATTGTTGCAAATAGAAATTTGGTGCCCGTAGATTTTAGCGTTCTTGATATAGATTGCAATCTTTCTTGTCCTATTATTCTTGGTAGACCTTTCCTTAGAACGATTGGTGCAATTATTGATATGAAGGAAGGGAATATTAGATTCCAATTTCCATTAAGGAAAGGCATGGAGCAGTTTCCAAGAAAGAAAGTTAAATTGCCTTATGAATCTATCATACGAGCTACTTATGAATTGGGTGCCAAAGATGGCACCACTTAGATCTATCCTCGCTTTTATGCCTAGCTAGGGGCGTTAAACGATAGCGCTAGTTGGGAGGCAGCCCAATTTTATTTGTGTTTTTGTTTTTGCTTCTGTTTAGTAATAAATTTTGCATCTACCTTCTGTTTAGATGTGTTTTTATGTTTTGTGCCAAGTAGAACCTATATGATAACCTATGGTGATAGTTAATTTGATTCTGCTGAAAAACAGAAACTTTGCACGCACGAAAATAATTTTAGTAATTCATAGAAATGTGCTTTTGCATTGATTATTTTTGCTGTAGATCAATAGACAAATTTCCCAGGACTTCCTATTTTTGTAGGATGTTTAGAGTTAGAGAAGTATTCGAGAGTTACAGATTGCTACAGACTGTTCTGTTTTTGACAGATTCTGCCTTTCATGTGTTGTTTGCTTATTTTGATGCATCTATGGCTAGTATGTAAGGGTATGAACCATAGAGAACTTGAAATACAGTAGGTTTATCACCAATATAGATAAAGAATGAGTTCATTACAGTACCTTATGTGGTGGTTTTTCTTTCTTTCACTAACGGAGCTTATGAGATTTCCTGTTGAGTTTTGTGTTGTGAAGTTTTCAAGTTTTGGGGTAAAGATTTGATGGACTATGGAATAAGGAGTGGCAAAATAGCCAAAAGCCTAAGCTTGGGGATGCCCCCGGAAGGCATCCCCTCTTTCGTCTTTGTTTATCGGTAACTTTACTTGGAGCTATATTTTTATTCGCCACATGATATGTGTTTTGCTTGGAGCGTCTTGTATGATATTAGTCTTTGCCTTTTAGTTTTCCACAATCATCCTTGCTGTACACACATTTTGGGATAAGCCCACTTGATTATAATTTATTATAATATTGTATGCGCTTCACTTATATCATTTGAGCTAGATAGTATTTTCTCTAGTACTTCACTTATATCTTTTAGAGCACGGCGGTGGCTTAATTTCGAAGAAATTTTTGATCTCTCATGCTTCACTTATATTATTTTGGGAGTCTTTTAGAGCAGCATGGTATTCCCTATGGTTATAAATTTGGTCCTAGAATGATGAACATCCAAGTTGGGTATAATAAAAACTATCATAGAAAGTGCATAAAACACTAGGATCAATTTGATGCTTGATAATTGTTTTGAGATATAGAGGTGGTAATGTTAGAGTCATGCTAGTGGGTAATTATGAAATTGAGAAATACTTGTGTTGAAGTTGGCAAGTCCCATAGCATGCACGTATGGTAAAAGTTATGTGACAAATTTGTTGCATGAGGTGCGCTTTTAGTTGTCTTCCTGATGAGTGGAGGTCAGGATCGCGCGATGGTTAACTCCTACCAACCCTTCCCCTAGGAGCATGCGTAGTAGTATTTTGCTTCGAGGGCAAGTAGACTTTTGCAATAAGTATATGAGTTCTTTATGACTAATGTGAGTCCATGGATATACGCACACTCATCGTTCCACTTTGCTAGCCTCTATTGTGCGATGCAACTTTCGCCGTTATCATACACCCATTATTTACCTTCCTCAAAATAGCCACCATACCTACCTATTATGGCATTTCCTTAGCCATTCCGAGATATATTGCCATGCAACTTTCCACCGTTCCATTATTATGACACGCTCCATCATTGTCATATTGCTCTTTGCATGATCATGTAGTTGGCATTGTATTTGTGGCAAGGCCACCCTCATAATTTTCATACATGTCACTCTTGATTCATTGCATATCCCGGTACACCGCCAGAGGCATTCATATAGAGTCATATTTTGTTCTAAGTGTTGAGTTGTAATTCTTGAGTTGTAAATTAATAAAAGTTTGATGATCTTCATTATTAGAGCATTGTCCCAAGTGAGGAAAGGATGATGAAGACTATGATTCCCCCACAAGTCGGGATGAGACTTCGGACTTTAAATAAATAAAAAAGAGAAAAAGAAAAAATAGGCCAAAGAGCCCACCAAAAAAAGAGAAAGGCCAAATAAAAAAAGAAAGGCCAAATAAAAAAATTAATAAAACAAATGAGAGAAAAAGACAGAAGGGATAATGCTATTATCTCTTTTCCACACTTGTGCTTCAAAGTAGCACCATGATCTTCATGATAGAGAGTCTCTTGTGTTGTCACATTCATATACTAGTGGAAATTTTTCATTATAGAACTTGGCTTGTATATTCCAATGATGGGCTTCCTCCAAATGCCCTAGGTCTTCGTGAGCAAGCGAGTTGGATGCACACCCACTTAGTTTCTTTTGTTGAGCTTTCATACATTTATAGCTCTAGTGCATCCGTTGCATGGTAATCCCTACTCACTCACATTGATATCTATTGACGGGCATCTCCATAGCCCGTTGATATGCCTAGTTGATGTGAGACTATGTTCTCCCATTTTGTCCTCACAACCACCACCATATACCACCATAGTGCTATGTCCATGGCTTGCGCTCATGTATTGCATAAGAGTTGAAAAACTGAAGCGCGTTAAAAAGTATGAACCAATTGCTTGGCTGAAACCGGGGTTGTGCATGATGGGAGTATTTTGTGTAATGAAAATGAAGCATGGCCTAACTATATGATTTTGTAGGGATAAGCTTTCTTTGGCTATGTTATTTTGATAGGAGATGATTATTTGTTAGTATGCTTCAAAGTATTACTATTCTTTATGTTTTATAAGCTTTTATCTTGAATCATTTGGATCTGAACAATCATGCCACAATAAAGAAGATTACATTGAGAATTATGCTAGGTAGCATTCCACATCAAAAATTCTGTTTTTATCATTTACCTACTCGAGGACGAGCAGGAATTAAGCTTGGGGATGCTTGATACGTCTTCAATGTATCTATAATTTTCGATTGTTCCATGCTATTATATTACCTGTTTTAGATGTTTATGGGCTTTACTTTACACTTTTATATCATTTTTGGGACTAACCTACTAACCGGAGGCCCAGCCCGTATTGCTGTTTTTTGCCTATTTCAGTGTTTCGAAGAAAAGGAATATCGAACGGAGTCCAAACGGAATGAAACCTTCGGGGGCGATATTTTTGGAACAAACGTGATCCAGAGGACTTGGAGTGCAAGCCAAGAAGCAATCGAGGAAGCCACGAGGGTGGAGGGCGCGCCCCCTACTGGGCGCGCCCCCCTATCTCGTGGGCCCCTCGGGCATCCACCGACCTATTTCTTCCTCCTATATATACCCACATACCCCAAGAATATTAGAGGCGACCACGAAAAACTATTTCCACCACCGTAACCTTCTATATCCGCAAGATCCCATCTTGGAGCCTTCGTCGGTGCTCCGCCGGAGGGGGAATCAACCAAGGAGGGCTTCTACACAACACCATAGCCTCTCCGATGAGTTGTGAGTAGTTTACCACAGACCTTCGGGTCCATAGTTATTAGCTAGATGGCTTCTTCTCTCTCTTTGGATCTCAATACCATGTTCTCCTTGATCTTCTTGGAGATCTATTCGATGTAACTCTTTTTGCAGTGTGTTTGTCGAGATCCGATGAATTGTGGGTTTATGATCAAGTTTATCTATGAGAAATATTTGAATCTCCTCTGATTTCTTTTATGTGTGATTAAGTTATCTTTGCAAGCCTCTTCGAATTATCAGTTTGGTTTGGCCTACTAGATTGATCTTTCTTACAATGGGAGAAGTGCTTAGATTTGGGTTCAATCTTGCGGTGTCCTTTCCCAGTGACAGCAGGGGTAGCAAGGCACATATTGTATTGTTGCCATCGAGGATAAAAGATGGGGTTTATATCATATTGCATGAGTTTATCCCTCTACATCATCTCATCTTTCTTAATGCGTTACTCTGTTCTTTATGAACTTAATACTCTAGATGCATGCTGGATAGCGGTCGATGTGTGGAGTAATAGTAGTAGATGTAGGCAGGAGTCGGTCTACTTGTCACGTATGTGATGCTTATATACATGATCATGCCTAGATAATCTCATAATTATTCGCTTTTCTATCAATTGCTCGACAGTAATTTGTTCACCCACTGTAATACTTATGCTATCTTGAGAGAAGCCACTAGTGAAACCTATGGCCTCCGGGTCTATCATTTATCATATAAGCTTTCAATCTACTTTTATTTGCATCTTTACATTTCCAATCTATACATAAAAATACCAAAAATATATTTATCTTATCATATTATCTCTATCAGATCTCACTTTCGCAAAGTGGCCTTGAAGGGATTGACAACCCCTTTATTGCGTTGGTTGCGAGTTCTTGTTTGTTTGTGTAGGTGCGTGGGACTTTTGAGGAGCCTCCTACTGGATTGATACCTTGGTTCTCAAAAACTGAGGGAAATACTTACACTACTATTGCTGCATCACCCTTTCCTCTTCAAGGAAAACCAACGCAAGCTCAAGACGTAGCAAATGGTATCACATGATTAGTGGAATGAAGTGATGGACAAGACCCATCCGTTAGCTTAGCATAATGATCGTTCAATTTTATTGCTACTATTTTCTTCATGTCATATATACATTCCTCCGACTTTGAGATTATGCAACTCCCGGACACCAGAGGAATGCCTTGTGTGCTAACAAACGTCACAACATAACTGGGTGATTATAAAGATGCTCTTCAGGTATCTCCGAAGGTGTATGTTGGGTTGGCATAGAACGAGATTAGGATTTGTCACTCTGAGTATTGGAGAGGTATCTCTGGGCCCTCTCGGTAATGCACATCATATGAAGCCTTGCATGAGATGTGACTAATGAGTTAGTTGCGGGATGATGCATTACGGAATGAGTAAAGAGACTTGCCAGTAATGAGATTGAACTAGGTATGAAGATACCGACGATCGAATCTCGGGCAAGTAACATACCGATGACAAAGGGAATAACTTATGTTGACATTGCGGTTCGACTGATAAAGATCTTTGTAGAATATGTGGGAACCAATATGAGCATCCAGGTTCCGTTGTTGATTATTTACCATAGAGGTGTCTCGGTCATGTCTACATAGTTCTCGAACCCATAGGGTCTGCACGCTTAATGTTCGATGATGATATGTATTATATGAGTTATGTGTTTTGGTGAACGAAGATTGTTCGGAGTCCCAGATGAGATCGCGAACATGATGAGGAGTCTCAAAATGTTCGAGACGTAAAGATTGATATATTGGAAGGTTGTATTCGGACACCAGAATGGTTCCGGAGTGTTTCGGGTATTTTTCGGAGCACCGATGGGTTACCGGAACCTCCTGGGGGAAGTAATGGGCCATAGGGGAGAGGCAAGGCAGCCCGCAAGGAGGTGGCGCCACCCCCATGGGGAGTCCGAATTGGACAAGGCGAGGGAACGTGGCCCCCCTTTCCTTCTCCCTTTCCCTCTCCTTTCCCCGTTCCCCCTCCGATAGAAGGAAGGGGGGCCGAATAGAATTGGGAGTCCTAGTAGGACTCCCCCCACTTGGGGCGCGCCCTAGGCCGGCCTCCTCTCCCTCCTTTATATACCGTGGGGGACACCCCTATGAGAGACACAATTGCTCTTAGCCGTATGAGGCGCCCCCTCCATAGTTTACGCCTCCGGTCATATTGTCGCGGTGCTTAGGCAAAGCCCTGTGCGGATCACATATCCATCACCGTCACCATGCCGTCGTGTTGACAGAACTCATCTACTCCTTTTAACCTCTGCTGGATCGAGAGCTCGAGGGACGTCATCGTGCTGAATGTGTGCAGAACTCAGAGGTGTCGTACGTTCGATACTCGATAGGTCGAAACGAGAAGATGTTCGACTACATCAACCGCGTTAAGCAAATGCTTCCGCTTTCGTTCTACGAGGGTACGTAGACACACTCTCCCCCTCTCATTTCTATACATCTCCTAGATAGATCTTGCATGAGCGTAGGAATTTTTTAAAATTGCATGCTACATTTCCCAACACCAAGGTCGTTCCCTCTAAGACGAGGGGAGGTAAAGAACTGCCATTTAGCTCTGCACTTGATCCACCTTCTGTTTTGAGTAGGCTTATGACACCACCACTTTCTACTATTTCTTATATGTCGCAAGTAATTGATGATGATGCTTCTCCTATGAATGATGTTATTGATTATGCTAGTACTTTGCTTGATGATACTATGCTACTAGATGAATGTCTTGATGAACAACTTGCTAAAGCTAAAGAATTTGAGAGTGTTGAAACTGATGAAATTGTTGAAACTTAAAATCACGAAACACCTATTAGACCTAGCTCTATTAGAATTTAAATACCTAAGATACTTGAGGGATTTGTTGTTGGTGAAGAGATAACTAGAGAACTTCTTGCTCGTAATGATAGAGATGATCTTAAGAAACTACTATGTATGCTGAAAGAAAAATCTTTGAATGCTAGAATGAAATATGATCCTAAGTTTGCTACTTCACCTATCTTTGTTACTAATAAGGATTATGAGTTCCCTGTCGTTCCTGAGTTAATAACTTTGGTTGAATCTGATCCTTTTCATGGTTATGAAATTGAAACTGTTGTGACACACCTTACTAAATTAAATGATATAACAGAGAAGACCCCGTTGGAGCAGCTAAGGAGGACAAGAGCAAGGAGGCCAATGGAGATCAAGTGCCGATGGACGAGCAAGCCTTGCCCGCCGATGAGGAAGAGGAAGATATCCTTAAACCCTACTATGCTCATCTTACACCCATTTAGATTGCAGCCTTCAGGATCATTGAAACGGTTCGTATACAAAATAAGTATCTCACTCGTGAAAATATTCTGCATATGGAGCACATCGCTTCCCTACGGAGAGTCATCTGAAGATTGGAGAGTCTCTTCGACCTTAAAGACCGGATTTCTTCCGCTTCATCACCACCACCTCCTTCTTCACCACCAAAAGAAAACTGAGTATTGGCTATGGGAAACTCCCCTTGGCTTCTGCCAAGCTTGGGGGAGGAACCCCGGTATCGTATCATCTCCACTATCTTTTGCCTTTACTTTCTTAGTTCGATCCATGGTTATATTTTGCTATTAGATGAATAAAAGTTAGTTTGATCCTTTCTTTTTGTGGGTTTGCTTAGTGATCAATCCTTGTAATCGTGTGTGAGATATATAATAAAGTTTAGTTTGAGTTTTGCCTTCTTTACTTTCTTGCAATAAAAATAAAGGAAATAAAAGAAAAAGATCATATGCTAATCTTATGGTAAGTGATGACATTACACAAGGAAAAAAGTAGAAAATTTTATTGTAGATTGATAAACATAGCATTGGTCGATGATGCAACTCATGAAAGAATTAATAAGGGAAGAGAAGATTCACATATAAATATACTATCTTGGAAATCTTTTATGATTGTGAGCACCGGTCAAAATATTATATGCCAAAATTGTTGACGTTGGACAAGGAAGACAACTCAATGATTTATGCTTGTTCATATTCACAAAGAAGTTATATTGTCATAGATCGTTCAACATGGGGTGCTTGCCCCTATCTTTGCTAGCCGAAAAACTCCAAACTAAGTAGATACTACTTGTGCATCCAAAACCCTTAAATCCAAATCTTGTTTGAGAGTCCACCATACCTACCTATCGATTGAGTAAGATCCTTTAAGTAAGTTGTCATCGATGCAAAAAGGGCAATAAAAATGGCTTATAAAAATGTGAGATCATTTAGTGTAACGGAAAATTGAGCGTTGTACGAACTTGTGATGGTGAAGAATAAAAGCGACAGACTGCATAATAAAGGTTGGCATCACAAGGGTCAAGATAATGTGACATTTTCTTGCACTAAGGGGTTGATCATACAAACAAAAAGTGCATGGCAACCTCTGCTTCCCTCTGCGAAGGGCCTATATTTTACTTTCATGATTTACTTTCATGCAAGAGCCAAAGTTTTTCTCTCTATTCCTTTTATTTTTCTCCTTTGGCAAGCATCATGTGGCAAGGAAAGATCTAGGCACATATATCCAGTTGAATATTGGTAGCATGAGTTATTATTGTTGACATCACCCTTGAGGTGAGTGCGTTTGGAGGCGAAACTATAAGCCCCTATCTTTCTATGTGTCCGGTTGAAATGTTTTGCTCACGTGTACACGGTGAGTGTTAGCAATTATAGAAGACTAAATGATGGTTGAGTATGTGGACTTGCCTAAAGGCTCTGATACGCGACCCTTCCTGAAAAGATGATGAATTGTAGTTGCAAAGTTAACTGAGAACATAGTTTGTTGGTTTCCAATAGAGTTTATGCTTTATATTTCGATGCTGCGATGAATTTTCACTTGTTCATGACAAGTCTATGATAAAAGTTTTGTGATAAAAGTATTATGTTAAAGTTTGTTGCTGTTATAATAATTCACATGATGCTGCTATGTCCGTATTTTTTTTATCAACACCTCTCTCTCTAAGCATGTGGACATGTTTTTCAATCTCACTTTTTGCTTGAGGACAAGCAAGCTCTAAGCTTGGGGGAGTTGATACGTCTATTTTGCATCATGTTTTCCTACTGTTATTTATGTTATTTTATTATATAATAATGTTTTTTGGAGTAATTCTAATGCCTTTTCTCTCATAATATGCAAGGTATGCACAAAGGGGGAGAATTCTGGCAGTTGGAAATCTGGACCTGAAAAAGCTACGTCAAGCTACCTATTCTACACAACTCCAAATGAGGTAAAACTTCCTGAGGATTTGTTATGTAATATTTAAGAATTATTGGAGCAAATAAGTACCAGAGGAGGCCACTAGGTGGGCACAACCCACCTGGGCGCGCCAGGAGGCCCAAGCGTGCCCTAGTGGGTGTTACCCTCCTCGGCCCACCTACGGTGCCCATCTTCTGGTATGTAAGTCATTTTGACCTAGAAAATTAAGGATAGGACTTTTGGGACGAAGCGCCGCCGCCTCGAGGCGGAACTTGCGCAGGAGCACTTTTGCCCTCCAGTGAAGCGATTCCGCCGGGGGAACTTCCCTCCTGGAGGGGGAAATCATCATCATCATCACCAACAACTCTCCCATCTTCGGGAGGGCTATCTTCATCAACATCTTCAACAGCACCAACTTCTCTCAAACCCTAGTTCATCTCTTGTGTTCAATCTTTGCACCAAAACTATAGATTGGTGCTTGTGGGTGACTAGTAGTGTTGATTACATCTTGTAGTTGATCACTATATGGTTTATTTGGTGGAAGATTATATGTTCAGATCCATTATGCTATTTAATACCCCTCTGATCTTGAGCATGATTATCATTTGTGAGTAGTTACTTTCATTCTTGAGGTCACAGGAGAAATCATGTTGCAAGTAATCATATGAACTTGGTATGTGTTCGATATTTTGATGATATGCATGTTGTCATTCTCTTAGTGGTGTCATGTGAATGTCGACTACATGACACTTCACCATATTTGGGCCTAAGGTAATGCATTGTGGAGTAAATATTAGATGGTGGGTTGCGAGAGTGACAGAAGCTTAAACCCCAGTTTATGTGCTATTCTGTAAGGGACCGATTGGATCCAAAAGTTTAATGCTATGGCTAGAATTTATTCTTAATACTTTTCTCGTAGTTGCGGATGCTTGCGAGAGGGTTAATCATAAGTAGGAGGTTTGTTCAAGTAAGAACAACATCTAAGCACCGGTCCACCCACATATCAAATTATCAAAGTACCGAACACGAATTAAGCCAATATGATGAAAGTGACTAGATGACATTCCCGTGTACCCTCAAGAACACTTTGCTTATCATAAGAGACCGTTTTGGCCTATCCTTTGCCTCAAAAGGATTGGGCTACCTTGCTGCACTTTTGTTACTACTATAGTTACTTGCTTGCTACAAATTATCTTGCTATCAAACTACTCCGCTACTTACAATTTTAGCACGTATATCGCACACGCCTTCATCTGGCTTCCCGTTTCTTTTGTTCTGCCACATCACAAACAGTTAATTGAACTGAACCGTATACCCCGCATCACACATGCAACTAAAATCTGAACCATGTTTGATGTACCCTTCATCGCAAATGTTTTGCATCTTTTTTTACGGTTTTTTACATCACCGTTTGCGATTAATGCATCACACACAGTTTCGTCAAAGGGTCTCTCATCATAGTGTCACGTTAGTAGCATCCTGCAGTAGTGATGGTTTAGATTATGAAGATCTAGCTAGAGCTTGAAATGTACTGTGATTTGAAATCAACATAAAGTGGATTCAAAAATTTGAGTTCGAGTTAATATAGTACCCATAGTTCATATCTAACTCGACAGTAATCATGTGTCGTGTTGTGAAGATAATATACAAAAAATGGTTTAACTTGACAACAATGATGATTGTAGATCTTATTAAAAATAGAGAAACAAATTCAAATGGTTTAACTTGACAACAATCATGATTATAGATCTTATTCAAATATTGAAGCAGTAGTATATACGTTTGGAATGCACTAAAATGTTCATTTGAGTAGCAGGTTATGCATTATACATTTAGCGAAATGTTTTAATTGAACATAACATGGATTCAAAGTTTTGAATGGCATTTGTAGTAACTCATATAGTTAAACGGGACTAGACTATCTTGTGTGGTGCGAATTGATTTCTTTTTGTTTTTTTCGTCGAGGGAAGTGTGAATTGATTTGGTACAGTACATGTTAGGCTTGTCCGGAAATTTCAACCCGCACTTGTTATCCCAAAATTTTAAGATATCTCTTTGTCTCATTGGGCTCCTAAAATTCCCTCTTAGCGAGTCCTGGACTAGGGTTGTCCGGATAGCCGAACTATCATCATCGGCCGAACTCCAAGACTATGAAGATACAAGATTGAAGACTTCGTGCCGTGTCCGGATGGGACTTTCCTTGGCGTGGAAGGCAAGCTTGGCGATACGGATATGTAGATCTCCTACCATTGTAACCGACTCTGTGTAACCCTAGCCCTCTCCGGTGTCTATATAAACCGGAGGGTTTTAGTCCATAGGACAAGAACGACAATCATACCATAGGCTAGCTTCTAGGGTTTAGCCTCTTTGATCTCGTGGTAGATCCACTCTTGTAATACCCATATCATCAATATCAATCAAGCAGGAGTAGGGTTTTACCTCCATCGAGAGGGCCCAAACCTGGGTAAAAACATCGTGTCCCTTGTCTCCTGTTACCATCCGCCTAGACGCACAGTTCGGAACCCCCTACCCGAGATCTGTCGGTTTTGACACCGACATTGGTGCTTTCATTGAGAGTTCCTCTGTGTCGTCACCGATAGACTCGATGGCTCCTTCGATCGTCAACAACAATGACGCAGTCCAGGGTGAGACTTTTCTCCCAGACAGATCTTCGTATTTGGCGGCTTTGCACTGCGGGCCAATTCGCTTGGCCATCTGGAGCAGATCAAAACCTACGCCCCTGGCCGTCAGGTCAGATTTGGAAGTCTGAACTTCATGGCTGACATCCTCGGAGACTTGATCTTCGATGGATTTGAGCCACAGCCGAGCGCGCTGCACTGTCATGATGGGCATGATTTAGGTCTGCTGCCGGACAGTGCCCTGGAGGCCGCACATGAGTCCGCTCTGACCCTTAATTCGGAGTCGGCTGCGCAGATCGAGGACGGGTGGCTAGACACCGCCTCGGGGGCTGCAACCTCTACGACGATGGAGCCGAATACTGACCTTGTCCCTTGTGAAGCTCGTGACTCCGAGGTGCCGGACTCCTCGCCGGACTCCGAACCCCTCGCGCCCCTACCAATCGAATCCGGTTGGGCGCCGATCATGGAGTTCACCACTGCGGACATCTTTCAACACTCACCTTTCGGCGACATCCTGAATTCGCTAAAGTATCTCTCGTTATCAGGAGAACCCTGGCCGAACTGCGGTCAGGATGGTTGGGATGCGGACGACGAAGAAATTCAAAGCCCACCCACCACCCACTTAGTAGCCACTGTCGACGATCTAACCGACATGCTAGACTTTGACTCCGAAGACATCGACGGTATGGACGACGATGCCGGAGACGACCAAGAACCAGCGCCTACTAGGCACTGGAAAGCCACCTTGTCATATGACATATACATGGTGGATATCCCAAAGGATGGGAATAGCGAGGGAACAGCGGAGGAAGACCCCTCCAAGAAACAGCCTAAGCGCCGGCGTCCGCGGCGCCGCTCTAAATCCCGCCACAGCAAGAATGGAGATTCCGGCACCGAAGATAATAACACCCCAGACAGTGCCGAAGACAACCCCCTCCAGCAAGATTCAGCACGGGAGGACGGAGAAGCCAGCCCTCATGAGAGAGCGGCAGACGAAGAGGTAGAGGATGATAATTACATGCCTCCCTCTGGAGACAAGGCAAGCCTCGACGACGACGAATTCGTCGTGCCTGAGGATCCTGTCGAACAAGAGCGTTTTAAACGCAGGCTTATGGCCACGGCAAGAAGCCTCAAGAAAAAGCAGCAATAGCTTAGAGCTGATCAAGATCTGCTAGCCGACAGATGGACTGAAGTCCTTGCGGCCAAAGAGCATGAACTCGAACGCCCCTCCAAAAGCTACCCCAAACGCAAGCTGCTCCCCCGATTAGAGGAGGAGGCATATAAACCTGCATCACCAGCGCACAATACGGCTGACCGACCACCCCGTGGCCGCGACAGAGAGGCCTCTAGGGGCTCCACTAAAAATGTACCCCGGCATCGCTCGAAAAGCACAAAGCCACAGGGGGACGCTCCGGACTTGCGAGATATATTGGAGGATAAGGCAAGACAATCAAGATCGATCTACGGATCGCGTGGGCGCCCCATGACACGCGACGACAACCGTCGCGCCGGACACAGCAAGTCCGGCCGGGCCGAACACAGTAGACAAAGCTCGTTTGAGCTATGTCGTGATATAGCCCAATACAGAGGCGCCGCACACCCACTATGCTTCACAGATGAAGTAATGGATCATCAAATCCCCGAAGGGTTTAAACCCGTGAATATTGAATCCTATGATGGCACAACAGACCCCGCGGTTTGGATCAAAGACTATCTCCTTGATATCCACATGGCCCGCGGTGATGACCTTCACGCCATCAAATACCTCCCACTCAAGCTTAAAGGACCAGCTCGGCATTAGCTTAACAGCTTGCCAGCAGAATCAATTGGGTGTTGGGAGGACCTGGAAGCCACATTCCTTGATAACTTCCAGGGCACGTATGTGCGACCACCAGACGCTGACGACCTAAGCCATATAATTCAGCAGCCAGACGAATCGGCCAGACAATTCTGGACACGGTTCTTAACTAAGAAAAATCAAATCGTCGACTGTCCGGATGCGGAGGCCCTCGCGGCCTTCAAACATAACATCCGCGACGAGTGGCTTGCCCGGCACCTGGGACAGGAAAAGCCGAAATCCATGGCAGCCCTCACATCACTCATGACCCGCTTCTGCGCGGGAGAGGACAGCTGGCTAGCCCGCAGCAACAACCTCAGCAAAAATTCTGGCAGTCCGGATACCAAGGACCGCAACGGCAGGTCGCGTCGCAACAAGCACAAACGCCGCATTAACGGCGACAATACTGAGGATACGGCAGTCAATGCCGGATTCAGAGGCTCCAAACCCGGTCAGCGGAAAAAGCCATTCAAAAGAACTACTCCGGGTCCGTCCAATTTGGACCGAATACTCGACCGCTCGTGCCAGATACACGGCACCCCCGAAAAGCCAGCTAATCACACCAACAGGGACTGTTGGGTATTCAAGCAGGCAGGCAAGCTAATTGCCGAAAACAATGACAAGGGGCTGCATAGCGATGACGAGGAAGAGACCCGACCGCCGAACAATAGAGGACAGAAGGGTTTCCCCCCACAAGTGCGGACGGTGAACATGATATACGCAACCCACATACCCAAGAGGGAGCGGAAGCGTGCACTCAGGGACGTATACGCGATGGAGCCAGTCGCCCCGAAGTTCAACCCATGGTCCTCCTGCCCGATCACTTTTGATCGAAGGGACCACCCCACCAGCATCCACCATGGCAGATTCGCCGCATTGGTTTTAGACCCAATCGTCGATGGATTTCACCTCACCAGAGTCCTGATGGACGGCGGCAGCAGCCTGAACCTACTTTATCAGGATACAGTGCGCAAGATGGGCATAGACCCCTCAAGGATTAAACCCACAAAGACGACCTTCAAAGGCGTCATACCAGGTGTAGAGGCCAATTGTACAGGCTCAGTTACATTGGAAGTGGTCTTCGGATCGCCGGATAACTTCCGAAGCGAGGAGTTAATCTTCGACATAGTTCCGTTCCGTAGCGGCTATCATGCTCTGCTCGGACGGACCGCGTTTGCAAAGTTCAACGCGATGCCGCACTATAAGCTCAAAATGCCAGGCCCTCGAGGAGTCATCACGGTCAACGGAAACACTGAACGCTCCCTCCGAATGGAGGAACACACAGCGGCTCTCGCGGCAGAAGTACAGAGCAGCCTCTTAAGGCAATTCTCGAGTCCAGCCGTTAAGCGGCCGGACACTGCTAAACACGCCCGGAGTAACCTACAACAAGACCACCAGGCACGTTCCGAGAACGCGTAGCAATGCGGCCCCAACCCCAGCCCTTGCAAAATTGCAAGACTGATCCTTCGTGTACATCATTATGCTCTGGAGATACCATGGGCATAGGGGGAGGGGCACGACCACGATAGACCCAGAATGCGGCTTAACCACACCAGGGGCTCCAAAGTGTGTCATCCTTTTTTTCCTCTTTCTTTTTTTCTTATCCACAGGACTCCGTTCACCAGAGGCCCTGTCCGGCAGTAGACCTACCGAACTCACGATGCAATAGCCAGGTAAGGAGAAAGGCTACGACGAGTATCCAGGTGGTCTCCATTACGAGCATTAAATCTGTTTTATACATCATTCTGTAGCCTACCCCTGGAGGGGGACATGTTTAATAGTCCCATCCCTTGCTTATCGCACTATTTGTATCGTTCTGCATTCATGGCAGTACTTCTTGAATAAACAATGCATCGCTTTTTTGCTTATAACTGCATTCCTTTCTTATACATATGTTCATGTATGACATGTTGCATCCGTACACTTTGGTACGGCTAAATACACCAGGGGCTTAAGTTCCCCATATTATGGTGTGATAAGTCCGAACACTTTCACAAGTGCGGCACCCCGAACTTATAGCATTATATGCATCGGCTTTGAATCATGTCTTGGGTCAATAGTTGGGTTTGCCCGGCTCCCATGTTTTGGTACCTTACGTTCCGTTGTATCGGCTAAGGTAGCGCTGGGAGAACCACTGCGATTGCGCCCCAGTTGAGCTGGGCAAGCGCCTCAGTGGAGAAAGCTAAAACTGACCGTCATGATGAGGCGAGAGCTGGTCGCTGTTCGAGAGGTTTTTTCGAGTCCCTAAAGACTTATGCCGCTTAGAGCGAGGAACCGGCTTCGTCCGGCCCAGGCGTGGATAGCGCCCCGAACTCGGTCTTCCGAACACTAGGGGCTTCGCCGAAATTTAAAATTATAGAATTCTATGGCTAAGTGAGAGTGTTCAAGCACTATAAGTCTGGTTGCCTTGTTCGTTGTGTTGAGCGCCTCCCTAGATGGACCCAAAAATGGGAACAAGAGCGCTCAAGTTTATCCCGAACACCCCAGCACTCGTGGCATGGGGGCTGAAGCCGACGACTTGCCATCTCTCAGATTTGATAAACGGCCGCACAGAAGGTAATATTTTAAATTAACAAGCGTTGCTTAGCGCATATGAACAAAGTTTTCAGCGCACATGATAACAAAATGCGAGTCTACTCAAATATTACATCTTTGGAGCACTCACCCGCAATAATGCGGGCACCCTTCAGGACACCCTTATAATACATCTCGGGCATGCGATACTCCTTGCCCGGCGGTGGCGCGTCCGTCACAAGCTTCTCAGCGTCCATCTTGCCCCAGTGCACCTTAGCACGGGCAAGGGCCCGACGGGCACCTTCAATGCAGGCGGAGTGCTTGATGACTTCAACCCATGGACAAGCATCCACCAGCCGCCGCACCAGGCCGAAGTAGCTCCCAGGCATGGCCTCCTTGGGCCACAGCCGAACTATGAGGCCCTTCATGGCCTGTTCGGCCACCTTGTGGAGCTCGACCAGCTGCTTCAGCTGGTCGCTAAGGGGCACCGGATGTCCGGCCTCAGCATACTGAGACCAGAAGACCTTCTCCATCGAGCTCCCCTCCTCGGCCCTGTAGAAAGCGGCAGCATCGGACACGCTGTGGGGCAGATCTGCGAACGCTCCTGGAGAGCTCCGAATTCGGGTAAGTAATAGGTAATTCACATTCACATGCTTGTTTGCATGAAAAATGCCTTACCCGCCGCTATTTTCTTCAACGCCTCGATTTCCTGGAGGGCCTTGTGGGCTTCGGCCTTAGCGGCTTTGGCACTCTCAAGAGCCGATGCAAGCTCGGACTCTCGAGTCTTCGAGTCGCGCTCCAAACTCTCATGTTTTTCCACGAGAGCCTGGAGCTCTTGCTATACCTCCGCCACCCGCGCCTCCTGCTTCTCTCGCCCAGCACGCTCCGCGGCCGCATTACGTTCGGCCGCGGACACCGCCTCCTTCAGGGTCGCCACCTCGTTCGTGGCCCCTGGAGTACCCACGTTATCCTTGTCATTCCTCTTGCAACCAAATCCTTTTCTGTAAGGTACAACTTTAATAAGGTGTTACTCACCTTCCTTGTCCTCGAGCTGCTTCTTGGCACGGCCGAGCTCGCTCTCGGACCGCTCGAGGCTTTGCTTCAAAGCATTGACCTCCGCAGTCAGTGCGGCAGAGGTCAGCAGCGCAGCCTGCAATCCCATATTGACATATTTTTTAAGACTCCTGCGTATATCTTTTTAGATCCTCAGTCCGGCTTTTCTTTCCGAACACCGAACCGAGCATCAGGGGCTACTGTCTATGCGGTACTATTTTACATATATTAAAATTCTTACCTCAAAGCCTGTTAGAAGGCTGCTGCAGGCCTCGGTCAGCCCGCTTTTGGCGAGCTGAACCTTCTGAATCACCGCACTCATGACAGTGCGGTGTTCCTCTTTGATGGAAGCGCCGTTGAGCGCCTCCAGCAAGTTATCCGGCGCCTCCGGTTGGACGGAGGCCGCTGGCGTCACAGTCTTGCCCTTCTTACGAAGGGGCCGCCCGCCGGACTCCGGAACCACTGCAGGTTCCGGTGCGGAGTCCGGTACGAAGTCCGGGAGGTTGCCCTGTGGCACCTCCGGGGCCTCCTCCTCCGGGTGGGTCCCTCTCTGGGATCCCACCTCGGCGTCGTCGGCGTCACGGGGGGTGGAGGCGGTCGGAAGTGAAGTACTATCCACATCCGACGTACCCAAGGACCCGCTCGACGAAGCGGGAAGATCGTCCTTGGGCGGACTGCAGGGTTGTATGCGGCATTAGAAAGACACCGTGTGGCGAAAAGAAAAATCATGAAGTTATTCGGGAGTCCGGATACTTACGATCTCGCCAGGGGCTTGGCCCTTGAGGGCCACTCCTCGTCGCCGTCGCCGACGTTGGCGGAACAGTCCGGGGGAAGGGTCCTTCCCTTCTTGGACCCTTCGGCCTCCCTCGTTGGGGAGGCCTTCCTCTTCTTCTCTCCCCCCGCTGGGGGAGAGGCCTCTTTCTTCTCCTCCTCGTCCTCGTGGGAGGAGTCCGCCTCGGAGTCATCGGACGATGAATCCGATACCACCTGACGCCGGGAACTCCTTCGGGTTCCCGTGGCCTTCTTCTTGGCCTTCTTCTCCGGCACTACGTAAAGTGCCGGGACCAGCAGCCCTGTTAGACGGGCATCCGCTGGGTCTTCTGGAAGGGGAGCCGGATAGTTAACCTGTCCGGACGTCGCTTGCCAGGCCAGTTAAAGGTGTTGGGAGTTTAGATCCCGCATAAAGTCAAAACATGAAAAGCAAGTGTCCCATAAAGGATAACATGGCTTACCTCGCCAGCCGGACGCTGCGAGCTGAATCCGCGATCTTCGGTAGCGGATGCGGGAGCTTCGACGCCCTTGAACAGCACCCTCCAGGCATCTTCGTACGTAGTGTCGAAGAGCCCGCTCAAGGTCCGGTGCTGTGCCGGATCAAACTCCCACAAATTGAAGTCCCGTTGTTGGCAGGGGAGAATCCGGCGGATGAGCTAGACCTGGATCACGTTGACAAGCTTGAGCTTCTTGTTCACCAGGGTTTGGAGACAGGACTGGAGTCCGGTCAGCTCTTCCGAACTACCCCATAGCAGGCCCTTCTCTTTCCAGGAGGTGAGCCGCATGGGGATGCCAGATCTGAATTCGGGGGCCGCTGCCCATTTAGGGTCACGCGGCTCGGTGATGTAGAACCACCCCAATTGCCACCCTTTGATGGTTTCCACGAAGGCGCCCTCGAGCCAAGTGACGTTGGGAATTTTGCCCACCATGGTGCCTCTGCACTCCGCTTGGCTGCCCTTCACAACCTTCGGCTTGACATTGAAGGTCTTTAGCCACAAGCCGAAGTGGGGCTGGATGCAGAGGAAGGCCTCGCACACGACGATAAACGCCGAGATATTGAGGATGAAATTCGGGGCCAGATCGTGGAAATCCAGGCCGTAGTAGAACATGAGCCCCCGGACAAAGGGGTGGAGTGGGAAGCCCAGTCCGCGGAGGAAATGGGGAAGGAATACCACCCTCTCATGGGGCCCGGGGGTGGGGATGAGCTGCCCCTCGTCGGGGAGCCGGTGCGCGATGTCGCTGGACAGATATCCGGCGCTGCGCAGCTTCTTGATGTGCCCCTCCGTAACGGAGGAGGCCATCCACTTGCCTCCCGCTCCGGACATGGCTGGAGAAGGTCGAGGTGAGATGTGCGGACTTGGGCGCTGGAGCTCGAGTGCGCGGAGATGGATAAGCAAAGGAGGAAGAAGGCGTAGGTAAAAAGGTGGATCCTTATCCCCTTATATATGGGCGGACGAAACTATGCGTCCCCACCGGCCTGGTAAAACTCGCTTATCTCCCAAGCGCCGCAATCAATGGCGCGGTTGGGTTACCCACGTCCGTATTGATGGGAATCCCGGAATAAGGGGAACACGATCTCTGCTTCGACAAGACGTGCCAAGGAAACCGCTTCGCTAAACGCGCTGAGGTGGTATAATAAAAACGATTCGAGTAAAGGCTTGGTTGTGGTGTGACGTCACGCCACAAAATACGTCAGCAGATTGAACTTGTGTAAATATTATTCTCTCTACGGTGGTATGTGGAATTTATTTTACAGAGCCGGACACTATCCTAGTGTTCACAATCTTCTATGAATTATTCGGAGGAGGAACCCGCCTTGCAATGCCGAAGACAATATGCGCGCCGGACTCATCGTCATTGAAGCCTGGTTCAGGGGCTACTGAGGGAGTCCTGGACTAGGGGGTGTCCGGATAGCCGAACTATCATCATCGGCCGGACTCCAAGACTATGAAGATACAAGATTGAAGACTTCGTCCCGTGTCTGGATGGGACTTTCCTTGGCGTGGAAGGCAAGCTTGGCGATACGGATATGTAGATCTCCTACCATTGTAACCGACTCTGTGTAACCCTAGCTCTCTCCGATGTCTATATAAACCGAAGGGTTTGAGTCCATAGGACAAGAACAACAATCATACCATAGGCTAGCTTCTAAGGTTTAGCCTCCTTGATCTCGTGGTAGATCCACTCTTGTACTACCCATATCATCAATATCAATCAAGCAGGAGTAGGGTTTTACCTCCATCGAGAGGGCCCGAACCTGGGTAAAAACATCGTGTCCCTTGTCTCCTGTTACCATCCACCTAGACGCACAGTTCGGGACCCCCTACCCGAGATCCACCGGTTTTGACACCGACACCCTCAATCTCCACCCGCGCCTTGCTATCCCAAAATTACAATGCACGCGAATACTCCCACCTCCTCCGGAATCCCGACACGCAAAATTCCTGTGATACCCCTGAACCGAAAGAACCACCTGGTTCAAATCAATGGGGGTACTTTTGTAAATTACCCCACATTTCAGACAAGCGCGTCCCTAAGCCATGGTTGCCCCCTCCCATCCCCTCCGCATGCCATTCGTACACTGAGGCCGTGAAAACCCGCGAAGCCCCACACCCTCCTCCATCTGCCACCCAGCCGGATCCTCTTCCCCGACGACATCGTCCACCGCAACAGCTCGATGTCCCTCATCCACCGCACCAAATGAGGATCCGTCATCGATCTCATCATCCGACCGGTTCAACCACCACGTCCTCCACCTCCAAGGAGTTGCCCCGATGTTCGTCTTGTCTATCGTGCCACCTACATTCGCACAATGTCATCTTCACCTGCACCACCGAAAGAGCAGCACCATCACCTATTCCTGGGATGAAGCTCAGGCCTAATCGGCGCGGTTCTACAGTAATCGCTGCATTTTCTTCTTGATTCGATCTCACGGTGCTGCAGGCTCTCCGTCCGGAGCCGCCATGGCGTGGCTCCATCTACGGCAGCATTGACGGCCACTTCCTCCATGACGTTGATCCCTCGGTTGCGACGTCCACATTAGTAGGAGTTGCTGCTGCTCCGGCTCTTGTTGGCCCTGCTGCTTCGGCCCTCACCCGCGCTACTGCTCTGCTCTTGCTCTCAGTTCCCTGCCTCGTCTGCTCTTGCTTTAGCTCACGCTGCTGCTCTTTCTTGCGTTGCCGCTCTACTCTTTCTCGCGCTGCTGCTGCATGAGCAGCAACTCCGGCACCTCGCTTGAGTCCCTGCTGCTGCTACCCAAGATGCTGCTACGCGACCAGCTGCCCCAGATCTCGCATGAGCTACTGCTGCTGCACGACCAGCTGCCCCGGCTGCTCTCTGGTAGTACATTCTCTGCTGGAGCGACTACCGGTTTAGATCACTGCTCCTCTGCCACTAGTGCTCAAGTGGCGAAAACTATTAGGTCACTGCTTTTCTTCTACTAGTGCGTTCAGTTTCGACAGTAAAATTCAGTTTCGACCGCAATATTCAGTTTAGACAGTTAAATTCAGTTTCAATAGTTAAGTGCAGAGATGAGCGGCTGATGTATTTTACATATAGCACTTTTTGTGATGTATTTTATTTACATCGTCTATTGGAGATGCTATTAGAATACCACTTCAGGTTAACGTTGTCTCTCTTGTCCTGCTTCAGCCTCGCCGTTGTACCCCTCACCGGAGGTGCTCCAATGATGAAACCTCCATCACAGCGGAGCAGTACCCTCGACTCCATCTCCATATGCCTAAGATCTTCTTCCCTCCTCTGACAGCCACATCAGCCCCAACATCCTCAGCTACCAACCCAATGATGCTGAGATCGACATGGCTTCGCCATAGAGGTTGTACACTTGTTGCATTGCTTGTTTACTTTACATGTTATATATATTGTCCACTGAGCATGTGTAGTGATGAGGAATATGATTAGTTTCTCCTATATGACAAGTAGTGGGTACTAGGCAAGTTAGCTATCTGTGATAGACTCTCTCGAAAGCCATCATTATTTATTTCTGCGCCTTGGAGCTATGCATGTGTAGATGGGCCTGAGAGTTGAGCTAGTAGGGAAGTGACCTAGGTACAAAGTATTATTTATTCCTTTAGTGTCTCTTTCAAACAAAAACCATAGGAATTTTAATATCCACTTGGACCTCCTTTTTAAATTCTTATTCATGAAGAAAAGACTAAGTGATAGTAGCATAATAGCATTATAACTGTACATTTTCTTGTGGTTTGACTTAATTCGACAATGCTTCTTTGTATTCCTGTGAACCAAACACCCAGATTGACAAAAATCATGTATTTGCATAGGCTATATTTTGCACGTGCATTCCTATCCTATTCCTGTGTATTTCCTATCCCTGCGTTGTTAGAGTCCTCCAATTCAAACGAGCCCTTACAAAATTACTTCTTTACAGGCAGGTGTCAAAGAAAACCTTGTGTGGTTTGTTCCGCTCCTGCCGCACCATCGTCGACCCCAGCTTAGCTGCTCCAACAACAGAAGGGTCCAGCACAGCAGGGATCCGCCCTCCAGAATATCTTTCGCCACCTCAAATCTCCTTCCACACTGCCGGTAGCCACCACAACTGCATTACCATCATCAACTAAGCAGATGACCACGAGCACTACACGGGTCCGCAAGAGAGGTTGCACTCTTTCGTGTCTGCTTACGCTATGCATCGCTTAATATTACCTACTACTTATCGTCCTGTTCACCTGTAAGACTCTGAGTCAGCTCCAAACTAATGCTTAAACTTAAGTTTTAAAATGGTTGTGGGGTACATATTGGCACAACAATGAATATTATTTGTTTACTACCTGGTTAATCTCGGGTGTCTACTATGAGTTTCATGTTGGATGGGAAACAAATAGTAAAGGAGCCATTGTCTGTATTTTTTAACGGAAGCTATTATCTGCCTACTATCACTAGTTTTGGATCTATCCATAGGTTGCTACCATCACTCTAGATTTCTGCATGCACTCCTTACATAATCTCACTATATTTTATTCCTATGCATGTCAGTTATTGTACACAATGGTGCTGAACATGTAGAGCAAAAGAAACGAGCCTTACGTGGCAATAAAATTCCATGCAGACGTCACTCCATGGTGGGCGCAAAGGCAGCCCCTCCCCCCATTGCAGATTGTAATCAAGAGGAATATAACTGTTCAGAGGGGGATTCAGAGGGAGCAGACCACTGCTATTTACCCCTTGAGGTCTTTGCTCTAACTTGCCATGCTGATGTTGGTCATATCATGCATATGGCGCCTTGCATTGGTTACTGTATACATTAAAAATGCCATCTTCTTAGTTTAGACACGCTTTGTGTGAATGCCATCTTTTTACTTTCTATATCATATATGTGAATTATCAATACCATCTTATTTAGCCCGACATCATATATGTGAATTTTGCAATGCCATCCTGCTTAACCAGTCATCTTATATGTGAATTATATCGTGCCATCCTTTTTTCATTGCGTAGTACATTTTTCAAAAATGTAAGTACATTCAACTACTCTTCCAGTGCATCAGCCATTTGACCCAGTGATGAAAAAATCTGGAGTGAAAACAAGGTCTTCAGAGCAGCCAATGCTACCTGACGAAGCGCATATCTTGCTGGTTATGGATAGCTCCTCAGAGGAGGGTTCAGAGACAGATGACCAGTTCTACACCCCCCCCCCCTCGAGGTGTATGCTCTTAACTTGGCATGGTTATATTGCTCATATTGTGCATATGGTGTCTTGCCTTGCTATGTCATTTGCTTAGTTTAGACATTCATTGTGTGAATGCCACCTGTTTAGTGTCTAATTACCATATATATATGTGAATTATGCAATGCCATCTTGTTGCAAGGCATTATATATGTGAATTATGCAATGCTATCTTGTTGCAAGGCATTATGTATGTGAATTATGCAATGCCAAGTTGTTTACCCAAGCATCATATATGTGAATTATATCATGCCATCCTTTTTTATCACGTATTCAATTTGTAGACAATGTTCTTATATTCAACTACTCTTCCCGTGTATCCGCCATTTGAATTGGTGATGGAAAAATCAGGAGTGAAAACAAGGTCTTCGGAGCAGAGAATGCTACCTGATGAAGCAGATATGTTGTGGGTTACAGGTAGCTCTTCAGAGGAGGATTCAGAGACAGATGCCCACTCCTATTCCCCCCCCCCCCCGAGGTGTATGCTCAAACTTGGTAGGGTTATATTACTCATATCATGCGTATGTTGTCTTGCATTGCTTCGTTTTTACATCATATACAAAATATTGAATGACATCTGCTTAGTTTAGACATCATATATGCGATTGCCATCTGCTTACTTGCTTAGTATATAAATCATATATTTGAATTATATCATGCCATCATGTTTACATAGACAGTATGTATCTGAATTAGGCCATGCAATCCCATTTAATAAAGACATCATATTAGTTATATCATCTCATCATGTTTGCATAGTCATCATATTTTTAATTTTGTCATTCTATCCGTGAATTATATCATGCCATCTGGTTTCCATAGACGATATGTATGTGAATTATAGCATGTCATCCTGTTTACATAGTCATCATATTTTGAATTATGTCATTCTATCCTATTTAGTTAGCCATCATATATGTGAAATTATGTCATGCTATCCTCTTTAGTTAGCCATCATACATTTGAAATTGTGTCATGCTATGTTGTTTGATTAGACAACATAAGTGTGAATTACTTCATGCCCTCTTTTATTCCCCACTATCCATTGCACCTGTCTATCATACAATGTCTGTACATTCAATTACTTTTCTTGTTTATCAACCATTTGAATTGGAGGGGTGATGGCAGTATCTAAGGGAGAAGAAACACGGTCTTCAGAAAGGATAGTGCTACCCGTCGATGCAGATAGAACCACGATTGTACTTGCCTAAGAACCAGCCCCACCACACATAACCCGGACTCTCGCAGATTGTACCCCTACCTAGTTGGACAAACAACCAGCTACACCTCTTCTAACCCCAACCCGAGCAAATAGTAACTCAATTCCAGTTGACACAACACCTTCTCCACCACAGAGCACCCAAACATGAGCAGTTAGTAAGGCAACTGCAGTGGCCAAAGCACAAGGACCACCACTCTCAACTCCAAGTCAATGCTTAAAGCAAAAGAATAATTGTTCTTAGGTCAGGTTCCGTAGCTATGGTTCATACTCCTTTGCTCTTGCATCATTGTATTTACTCATACCAACTAATTTCAAATTTGAAGAATGCAATTGAAACTCCAATGGTGCAATAGCTACGTTTTAAACATGTTTCTTTAACTGGTTTGCTGTTGTAACTTGCTCTATGTTGATTCAGTTTCAATTTAATAAACAGTTATGTTCTCATGTCATGCACATTACAAGTGTTGTTAGTGATGTGTAGTTTCCCGCACTTATATTCCGTCTATGCTGCTTTGTCTTAAACAGATATGATTTGAACTGTCACTATCTTGATTTGGCAACATAAACTAGAATGATATAGACCATACAATGACTATAGTACATAGATATGTGTTTGTTTCATGTTGTTATCCTATCCACCTTACTACTGAACTGGTTTACCAAAATAAGTTTCATATACAACATGGTAAACATGTGATATGTCTGCTTGTTTCTCTTTTAGAATGCAGACAAGATATTGGAGAAGAGTACCCCGTTATGCAGTGGTAAAGGAAGTAATGCAGATAAGGTTCAAGATAGCGAGACATCCCTATTGGTCTCCAAGAAAGCTGATAAAAACTATCTTGAAGACAGTGAGACAATCCCAAAGTCCTGTTTTGATGTAGTGTTCGAGTTACTAGCCACTCCTGCTGGCACAAGCTCTTCGAACTCTCTGCCTGAATCAGTTCGACTTCTTGAGTCTCAACTTCAAGTTGAAAGACATTGATCAGATGTGTTGCAACACGAAGCCGAAGGACTGGGGAAGTCCCTACGGAATTCATATGCATACTTTCTGGTGACACAGCAAGCGCTGGAGGATTTAAGCGCCAAATAAGAGAAAGCTAATAAGCTTGCCAAGCGTCTTGTCATCATGGTGGGTATCTAGGATATCGTTTATTGAGCTCTTCTGAAGTGGTTTCAGTTCTGGACTTATTTTGCTGTCGTGTTTATTTGCACTGGTGGCCAATTTAGACGCCTAGTGTATGTAATATGCTGCTCTGTTCCCCCTATTCGCACTGGTGGCGAACTTTGATGCTTAGTGAATGTAATATGTATAATAGCCGTAATAGCGTAAGTTGCTTGCTTATTTATTTCCTTATTGTCTTGTTTATTTGTTTGGTTGTAGTCACTGCAACTATTTTTCCGCAGTTTGCTAGTGGCCACAATAAAATATTTTTAAACTAGGCCACAATAACCATGGGCAACATACAGACTATTGTAACCATGGTCATGTTACTGTGGTAGTGACCATGGGCCTCGTACGGGCCGTAGGAACCATGGGCCTTCTACGGGCTGTAAAATCAATGGGCCTTCTACGGGCCGCATGATCGATTGGCCAAACATGGGTCGTACAATTCGTGGACCAAAAAAAGGAACGCAATATGGGTCATAAATGGGCTAGAATAGAAATCATGAGTTTATGGCCCGAGCATAACGGGCCGTTAATAGGCCAATATGTACAACGAGCTTAATTCTATCGACAGGCATAATGGGCCGTTAATAGGTCGTATTTGATGATGCTATGAAAACAGTCCAACAGATTAACGAGCCACAAATGGGCCGACTGTAACAACGGGCTGGATTTGGCCCACAAGCAGAACAGGCCAGTAACGGACTATAAGGAATCAAAGGCTAGAAATGAGCCCAAGAACAAATGGTCCCTTAGAAGGCCGAAAGATAATATGGGCTGGAAACGGCCTAATGGAATAATGGGACGTTAATGGCTATAAAGTGATACATTGTTCAATATGGGACAGTTTCACCATGGGCTGTTAATGGGCCCAGAGTTCAAATGGCCTCATATAGGCCGAAAGACGTCATGGGCCATACGTGGGCCAGAAGTTCCAACGGTCTGGAATCATATTGGACGGCCCAGATGATGCTACTGGGCCAAATCCGGATAGGCCTTAACGGGCCATGAGTTAGCGGGCTGTCAATGGGCTATATGCGAACATGCCATTAACAGGCTTTCCATGGGCAGGCCCGCTGATAACCCACAAGTATAGGGGATCACAATAGTTTTCGAGGGTAGAGTATTCAACCCAAATTTATAGATTCGACACAAGGGGAGCCAAAGATTATTCGAAGGTATTAGCAGCTGAGTTGTCAATTCAACCACACCTGGAGATTAATTATCTGCAGCAAAGTGATTAGTAGCACAGTAATATGATAGTTTTGATGATAGCAGTAGTAGAAATAGTAACGGTAACAGTGATAGCAGTGATATTGTAGCAGTAACGATAGCACTAGCAGTAGTAACTTAGCAAGAACAATATATGATAAATTCGTAGGCATTGGATCGGTGACTCGTTGGATGATATTCATCATGAGACAGTTATAACCTAGGGTGATACGGCACTCGCTCTAGTTCATAAATATAATGTAGGCATGTATTCCGTAAATAGTCATACATGCTTATGGAAAGAACTTGCATGACATCTTTTGTCCTACCCTCCCGTGGCAGTGGGGTCCTATTGGAAACTAAGGGATATTAAGGCCTCCTTTTAATAGAGAACCGGAACAAAGCATTAACACATGATGAATACATGAACTCCTCAAACTACTGCCATCATCGGGAGTGGTCCCGACTATTGTCACTCCGGGGTTGCTGCTACCTCTTGAGCTTGCGTTGGTTTTCCCTTGAAGAGGAAAGGGTGATGCAGCAAAGTAGCGTTAGTATTTTCCTCAGTTTGAAGAACCAAGGTATCAATCCAGTAGGAGATGACGCACAAGTCACCGAATACCTGCACAAACAATCAAGAACTTGCAACCAACGCGATAAAGGGGTCGTCAATCCATTCACGGTTACTCGCAAAAGTGAAAACTGATAGAGATAATCAAGTAAATATTTTTGGTATTTTTGTTATATAGATTGGAAAGTAAAGATTGCAAAATAGTAAACGAGATTCAACAATATGGAAAAGAGATGCAATATAATGGAAAAGAGACCCGGGGTCCATAGGTTTCACTAGTGGCTTCTCTCGAGATAGCATGTATTACGGTGGGTGAACAAATTACTGCCGAGCAATTGATAGAAAAGCGCATAATTATGAAGATATATAAGGCAATGATCATGAACATAGGCATCACGTCCGTGTCAAGTAGACCGAAACGATGTTGCATCTACTACTATTACTCCACACATCGACCGCTATCCAGCATGCATCTAGAGTATTAAGTTCATAAGAACGGAGTAACGCATTAAGCAAGATGACATGATGTAGAGTGATAAACTCAAGCAATATGATATAAACCCCATATTTTTATCCTCGACGGCAACAATATAATGCGTGCCTTGCTGCCCCAACTATCACTGGGAAAGGACACCGCAAAATTGAACCCAAAGATAAGCACTTCTCCCATGGCAAGAAAGATCAATCTAGTAGGCCAAACTAAACCGATAATTCAAACAGACTTGCAAAGATATCAAATCAGGCATATAAGAATTCAGAGAAGAACCAAATAATATTCATAGATAATTTTGTTCGTAAATCCACAATTCATCGGATCTCGGCAAACACATCGGAAAAGAGTATTACATCGAATAGATCTCCAAGAACATTAAGGAGAACTTTGTATGGAGAATCAAAGAGAGACAAGAAGTCATCTAGATAATAACTATGGACCTGAAGGTATATGGTAAACTACTCACGCTTCATCGGAGAGGTAATGGTGTTGATGTAGAAGCCCTCCGTGATCGATTCCCCCTCCGGCAGATCGCCAGAAAAGGCCCCAAGATGGGATCTCACAGGTACAGATGGTTGTGGCAGTGGAGAAGTGGTTTCGTGGCTCCCCCTGATGTTTTTAGGGTATAAGAGCATATATAGGCAAAAGAACTAGGTCGGTGGAGTTATGAGGGGCCCACAAGGGTGGGGGTGCGCGTATCCCCCTGGGCGCGCCCTCCTGCCTCGTGGATGCCTCGTTGCGTCTCTGACTTCAACTCCAAGTCTTCTGGTTTGCTTTCGGTCCAAGAAAGATCATCGCGAAGGTTTCATTCCGTTTGGACTCCGTTTGGTATTCGTTTTCCGCAAAACTCTAAAATAGGCAAAAAAACAGAAACTGGCACTGGGCCTCCGGTTAATAGGTTAGTCCCAAAAATAATATAAAAGAGCAAATTAAAGCCCATTAAACATCCGAAATAGATAATATGATAGCATGGAACAATCAGAAATTATAGATACTTTGGAGATGTATCAAGCATCCCCAAGCTTAATTCCCGCTCGTCCTCGAGTAGGTAAATGACAAAAACAGAATTTTGATGTGGAATGCTACCTAACACATTTGTCAATGTAATTTTCTTTATTGTGGCATGAACGTTCAAATCCAAAATATTCAAGACAAAAGTTTAATATTTACATAAAAATAATAATACTTCAAGCATACTAACAAAGCACTCATGTCTTCTCAAAATAACATGGCCAAAGAAAGCTATCCCTACAAAATCATATAGTCTGGCTATGCTCTATCTTCATCACACAAAGTATTTAATCAAGCACAACCCCGGTTTCATCCTAGCAATTGTTTCATACTTTAGTATTTTCAAAAAATTTCAATCTTCATACAGTACATGAGCGTGAGCCATGGACATAGCACTATAGGTGGAATAGAATGGTGGTTGTGGAGAAGACAAAAGGAGAACATAGTCTCACATCAACTAGGCGTATCAACGGGCTATGGAGATGCCCATTAATAGATATCAACGTGAGTGAGTAGGGATTGCCATGCAATGGATGCACTAGAGCTATAAGTGTATGAAAGCTCAAAAGAAAACTAAGTGGGTGTGCATCCAACTTGCTTGCTCACGAAGACCTAGGGCACTTTTGAGGAAGCCCATCATTGGAATATACAAGCCAAGTTATATAATGAAAAATTCCCACTAGTATATGAAAGTGACAACATAGGAGACTCTCTATCATGAAGATCATGGTGCTACTTTGAAGCACAAGTGTGGAAAAAGGATAGTAGCATTGCCCCTTCTCTCTTTTTCTCTCATTTTTTTATTTGGGACTTTTCTCTTTTTTTATGGCCTCCCTTTTTTTATTAGTCCGGAGTCTCATCCCGACTTGTGGGGGAACCATAGTCTCCATCATCCTTTCCTCACTGGGACAATGCTCTAATAATGAAGATCATCACACTTTTATTTACTTACAACTCAAGAATTACAACTCAATACTTAGAACAAAATATGACTCTATGTGAATGCCTCCGGCGATGTACCGGGATGTGCAATGATTCAAGAGTGACATGTATGAAAAAATTATGAAGAGTGGATTTGCCACAAATACGATGTCAACTACATGATCATGCAAGGAAATATGACAATGACGGAGCGTGTCGTAATAAACGGAACGGTGGAAAGTTGCATGGCATGCCATAATAGGTAGGTATGGTGGCTGTTTTGAGGAAGGTATATGGTGGGTGTATGGTACCGATGAAAGTTGTGTGGTACTAGAGAGGCTAGCAATGGTGGAAGGGTGAGAGTGCGTATAATACATGGACTCAACATTAGTCATAAAGAACTCACATACTTATTGCAAAAATCTACAAGTCACCAAAACAAAGTACTTCACGCACGCTCCTAGGGGAAGGGTTGGTAGGAGTTAACCATCGCGCGATCCCGACCTCCACACATAAGGAAGGCAATCAATAAATAAATCATGCTCCAACTTCATCACATAACGGTTCACCATACATGCATGCTACGGGAAGCACAAACTATAACACAAGTATCTCTCAAATTTACAATTACTCAACTAGCATGTCTCTAATATCACCATCTTCATATCTCAAAACAATCATAAAGAATTAACTTCTCATAGTATTCAATGCACTTTATATGAAAGTTTTTATTATACCCATCTTGGATGCCCATCATATTAGGACTAATTTTATAACCAACTCAAATTACCATGCTATTCTAAAAGACTCTCAAAATAATATAAGTGAAGCATGAGAGATCAACAATTTCTATAAAATAAAACCACCACCGTGCTCTAAAAAGATGTTAGTGAAGCACTAGAGCAATATTGTCTAGCTCAAAAGGTATAAATGAAGCACATAGAGTATTCTAATAAATTCCGATTCATGTGTGTCTCTCCCAAAAGGTGTTTACAGCAAGGATGATTGTGGTAAACTAAAAAGCAAATACTCAAATCATACAAGAGGCTCCAAGCAAAACACATATCATGTGGTGAATAAAAATATAGCCTCAAGTAAAGTTACCGATAGACGAAGACGAAAGAGGGGATGCCTTCCGGGGCATCCCAAAGCTTAGGATTTTGGTTGTCCTTAAATTTTACCTTGGGGTGCCTTGGGCATCCCCAAGCTTAGGCTCTTGCCGCTCCTTATTCAAAAATCCATCAAATCTTTACCCAAAACTTGAAAACCTCACAACACAAAACTTCAACAGAAAATCTCATGAGCTCCGTTAGTATAAGAAAATAAACCACCACTTTAAGGTACTGTAATGAACTCATTCTTTATTTATATTTGTGTTAAACCTACTGTATTCCAACTTCTCTATGGTTCATATCCCCCGATACTACTCATAGATTCATAAAAATAAGCAAACAACACACGAAAAATAGAATCTGTCAAAAACAGAACAATCTGTAGCTTTCGAATACTTCTGTAAGTCCAAAAATTCTGAAATAAATTGGTGTACATTATTAATTTGCCTATTAATCATATGAAAAATAAATCAACCTAAAAGCACCCTTCTGTAAATAATGACAGCTATTCTCGTGAGAGCAAAAGTTTCTGTTTTTTTACAGCAAGATCGCAAAGACTTCACCCAAGTCTTCCCAAAGGTTCTACTTGGCACAAACACTAATTAAAACATAAAACCACATCTAAACAGAAGCTAGATGAATTATTTATTACTAAATAGGAGCAAAAAGCAAAGAACAAAAATAAAATTGGGTTGCCTCCCAACAAGCGCTATCGTTTAACGCCCCTAGCTAGGCATAAAAACACGAATAGATCTAGGTATTGCCATCTTTGGTATGCAATCCATAAGTAGCTCTCATAATAGATTCATAAGGTAATTTAAATTTATTCCTAGGAGAGTGTTCCATGCCCTTCCTTAACGGAAATTGGAATCTAATATTTCCTTCTTTCATATCAATAATTGCATCAATCGTTTGAAGGAAAGATCTACCAAGAATAATAGGACATGTAGGATTGCAATCTATATCAAGAACAATGAAATCTACGGGCAAATAATTCCTATTTGCAACAATAAGAACATCATTAATTCTTCCCACAGGTTTCTTAATGGTGGAATCCGCAAGAGGCAAATTTAAATGTAACATCCCAAATTTTCAATTTGGAATGTTATACATTAGATCATCATGCATATCATATTTTCTTGCATTTTGTTGATCCCAGAAATTTCACGCAACTCAAGGACCCACGGAGAGAGTTGGAGATTTCGAAATTTTCATATTTGAAGTTCTTTCAAATTTTGAAAAGAGGATCAATTGGATTTTTTATTTTATCTTCAATATATTTTTCCAATATCAAAAATAAGAGATGGAATAATATGACTTTCCCAAAATTTAGGAAAAATGAGGATTTAATAAATAAATCAAATTTTGGATTTTTCTCGGAGTTTATTTGCCCTAGGAAAAAAATGCGTATTTTCAAAAAAATTGCATTTTAGGCCCGAGTAAAAGTTCATTTTGTTCGGCTCATTTTTAGGAGTCGGGGAAAATTTACTTTATTAATTTTGGAGTTCGTTTAGATTTTCTTTTCTGTATTTTTTCTGCACGCGAAACCGTTTTAAAAAAAAAGCTGTAGCGCCTTGGGCCAAAGGCCCAAGCCGCCAGCCGCTGGCCGGCCAGGAGGCCAAGGCCATCGCGCACGCGCGCGAGCGCCAGGGAGCCGCCGTCGCCCCGGTTTCCTTTTCTTTAGCAAATCCTAGTAGGATTTGGACCCCGTTTTGTTTATTCCGTTTGTTCCTAGGATTCCTAATCCTAGTCTAATTCTTGTCCCCTACTCCAAGCAAAACCCTCCCCCTCCCCAATATAAATACCCAAGCACCCCCCCCCCTCAAACACATCAAACCAAAGCCCTCTCCTCTCTGCAGCAGCAGCAGCATTGCAGCACCACCACCGCCGCCGCCCTACGCCGCCGCCGCCCCACATCCGCGTCGTCGCCGCCGCTTGCCACCGCCGCCGCCGCCGCCAAGTGCCGCCGCCGCCTCCCAACGCCGCCGCCGCCGGAGCCCCTCGCCTCTTCGAGGTACTAGCCCCGCGCCGCGTCACCTATTCCCTCGGTTCAGTTTTTCTCGTAAACCGTTCCGGTTTCTAGATCGGTTTTTCATTTTGGTTTTCTTTTCGAAACCCTAGATCGGTTTTTCTCGCCGGCTTTTCTTTCCGGTTTTGTTTAGCGAGCGTTCGTCGGACCGTTCGTCTCAACGAACGTGATCACCGGTTAGCCTCGGTTAACGAACCTCCGTTCGTTCAACCATTCGTCGTTTTCTTTTCTAGTCAGATTTATTCCGCTATTTTTCTGATAGCGATTTCAGATCCGATCTTCTTTCTAGTTTGTCTTCTCGCTCGTTTATCGGAATCAGGTGATTCAAGCGCCTGGAGTTTCCTTTCGAAACCGCCGTTCCGACTAATCAACTTAAACCAAGTTTTGCTACTGTAAAATTTGACTTAGTTCCAAATTGCTAGAACCGAGTTGTTTTCTCTCGCCGTTTGACTTTCGTTGCTTTATTCGTTTTTATTCTTTTTGCAACCAGGGTTCTTAAGTTGGACTTTCTGGTTAGATCTTTTATTCGAGATTTACCCGTGCATTAGATGAGTACTTATTGTATGCTTGTTGTTTGTCTGCGATAGATCACCCGGAGTGCGCCGCTTGTTACTTCGAATCTCTAGGTTTCGCGGATCATCAGCAAGGCAAGTAACACTTGATCATACTTTTTTCTACTACCCAGTTTTGATGCATTAGATCAACCCTCACACATTGCATGATTAGGATCTAATTAAATTGTGGGATGGGAAGTAGATGAGGTAGTACCTATTACCTGTTTTACTTATGAAACCTTTGGGAGTTACTTCTACGTTTGCTTATTATGCCATGCTATGCTAGTAGACGTGGATTGGGTGAGTGATATCCATGACAGATGTGAGATTGTTTAATTAATGGTTTATCTAAGGTGGCAACTTAAATACACATCTGGGTGGATTGAGGCACCTGGGGTTACCAGGACTTGCCTGTTTTTTTGGAAATCCCGGGGGTACCGTGTGATTTTCCTATGGACCGCCACCCAGGCTCAAAGGGATCATAAGATAATTCATACTAGTAACTTACGTGTGCAGCCACAAGCCATTATGGGCTCTGGCATAGTTGACTAAGTCGTGCGAACTCTTATAGTGGTGGACTAGCAGATGTAGGGGATGTAGGTGTACCGGTCTACCCATCGTAAGGTGCTAGCGCTTCTGAAAGACTGTGTCTCGGTCATCCGTTTCTCAAACACCATGTAGTGCGAGAAACCAAACGGAGGCGATCGAGTCTTGTGGGGAAAAGTGCGCAAACCTCTGCAGAGTGTACAAACTAATCATGATTAGCCGTGTCCCCGGTTATGGACATCTTGAGTATCTAGTACTTGAATATTCTTTGAATCTCAACATGTTACTCTAATTTAATATTGATGGGTTTGTTAATGAGTACTTTTTAATTGGGATTGAGGATGCTGTCAACCATTCTCAATGTTTAACAACCACCATGATAGTTAAATAAATTTATTCCTTTGTAGTAGGGAAAAACTGGCTTTATGCAAAAACTGTAACCATAGAGCTTTTCCACCAGCCAATATGCATGTAGTATAGGCTTATCATTCATTATTCTCTATGTGTTACATTGCCAGCATATTCCATGTGCTGACCCGTTTTCGGGCTGCAACTTTCATGTTGCAGACTTTTCAGACGACGAGTAAGGTGCTTTTAGGTCGTGGTTCTATACTCAGTGATGCCGTTGGAGTTGATGGACTCACTTATCTTCCAAGTCTTCCGCTGTTATCGTTATTAGATGGCCTTAAGCCATGATTATTGTAATAAGTCCTCTTTGGACAAACGATGTAATAAGTGTGTGATTGCTACTCTGTTATAAATCCTTCGAAGTACTGTGTGGTGTCAGCATTACTGATCCAGGGATGACACCGGAGCACAGAGACTTGACCATCTGAGGTCGGGTCGCTACAGAGATGGTATCAGAGCACACGCTGACTGTAGGACACGACCACTAAGTTAAAGCCATAGATCACTATTCTCTTCTCATTTTCTAACTCCTCATCTTTTCTACTCTTTTAGGATGACGGACGCAAAGATCAAGTACGCTCAACCAGATGAAGGCACACCTTTTGGATCCCACTTGAAGGAAGTCGCCAAGTACCTGAACATTGGACTACCAAGCTTCACCGGGACTTTCAACGCCACTCTGCCTGAAGAGGAGCGCTGGAAGATTCAAGCTCATGTTCCGGGAAGGACATTCGCGCCAATCATGAAGCCCATAGATAGTGTTTTCAGTGCACCAACCTGGAGTCTGGGAAAGAGCATGGCAGCTCATATCACCATGGGACGCATTGGAGAAGTTTATCAACAAGAACTCAAGGACACTATCTACCAAATTTGCGGACGCCGGAATGAAGATTGGGAGATAGTCAGCACCAAGAAGGATAGATCCATTGCAGCTTACATCCAGGAGTTAAACCAGCACATCCGACGCCAGGAGTACCAGATGTGCAAGGATATGGTAGAGTTGAAGAATGCGAAGGGAAGGATCATCGAACTTGAAGGAGAGATGAAGTCTAAACGCAAGGAATACATGGACGAGATCGTAGCTGTCGTAAGGCACAACCGCGATCTTAAGTATGAGATTGGAGAACTCAAGAAGAAGTTGGAGCTCAAGAATGAAGACAAGTACGTTGACTGTCCGAGCAACTACATCATCATCGACGACACCGATTCAGATCCAAGTGAACCCGACTTTGAAGACGAAGCTGGAGCAGACATCATGGAGGCTTCCACCGGTTCAAATTAATAGATGACCACCATATACTAGTAGTATTCCCTCCATGTAAACATTATAGTACACGCACTTTCTGCGATAGTTAGATCGTTGTATGCCCTTTGTTTGAATGAATGAAGTGATTTTGTGTGCATTTGTCTCATGAGCATTTGGGTAGTGTTTTCTCCTTAGACCCCACTCTAGTCTTAATTTCTCGTCTTTTCTAAACCCCTCAGATGCCTCTGAGACGCGACCCCGAGTTGGTTTTCCCGCCAGAGATCACTCAGTTGATTCAGCAGCAGAATACTTTGATTCAGACATTGGTGCAGAACCAAGGCAACAACAACAACAACAACCCACCACCACCACCACCTGCGGATCACTTGACTCGTTTTCTTAGGCTGAATCCGCCGGTGTATTCCAGTAGCACCGAGCCGATTGTAGCAGATGATTGGCTCCGCAAGATAGGAAGGGAGTTGACCACTGCAGGATGCACAGATGGTGAGAAGGTGAAGTTTGCTGCACATCAGCTTGACGGACCCGCAGCAGCATGGTGGGAGAATTTCACAGCCACTTACCCTGTAGACACTGTCACATGGGATCAGTTTCAGCAAGCTTTCCGCACTGCCCATGTTTCAGCAGGAGCTATGGCCATGAAGAAGCGTGAGTTTCGCAACTTACGCCAAGGAGGAAGGACTGTTGGCCAGTATGTGGATGATTTTAGTAAGTTAGCACGTTATGCCCCAGATGACGTTGCTACAGATGCAGCTAAGCAGGAGAAGTTTCTGGAAGGACTGAATGATGAGTTAAGCATGCAGTTGATGGTAGCAAGATTCAATAACTACCAGGAGTTGGTAGACCGAGCCCTCATGATTGAAGGAAAGCAGCAGCAGATTGAGAATCGCAAGAGGAAGTATGGACAGGGGAAGTATAACTCTGGAGCCCAGCAGAAGCCCCGTTATACACCTAAACAGGGAGTTCAGTTTCAGCATACCCATGGAGGAGGTAGTTCGCACAACCATAATGGCCATAAGAATGGTAATGGGAATGGAGGAAGCAACGGCCAGAACAGGACCACGCCATCAACCCCAGCCAAGAAAGACCTGAGCCATGTCACCTATTACAAGTGTTCCAAGACCGGACATTATGCAAATGATTGTCCCGAAGGCCAAGGTGGAAATGGAAGCTCTGGAAAGAAGCCAAACCCTTTCAACAGGGGACAGGTGAACCACATTGATGTGGAGGAGGTTGAAGCTCAGCCCGATGCAGTAATCGGTAAGTTTTTGGTTAAGTCATTTACTGCACTTGTTCTTTTCGATACTGGTGCATCGCATTCATACATATCAAGGGGATTTGTAGAAAAGTATAGTCTGCCTACTCAGATTCTTAAAACCCCTATGCTAGTAAGTTCACCAGGAGCAGAGTACATGGCCAGACAAGGATGTTTTCAAGTGCCATTGAGTATAGGAAGGCATGTATTCCCGATCGGATTTGATCATTCTGGAATCCCAAGGATTGGATGTGATTCTCGGTATGGATTGGCTGTCGATGTATGGAGGAAACATCGATTGCGCAAGTAAGACGATTTTGCTCACGACACCAGAAGGAAGAAGGATCAAGTATGTGTCACGACATGGATCAAAGAGGAATCAAGTAAATTGCTTATCCGGAGTTGTGCAGGAAGAGGTACCAGTGGTGAAGGATTACCCTGATGTATTTCTTGAGGAATTGCCAGGAATGCCACCGGATAGAGACATTGAGTTTTTGATTGAGCTTTTGCCAGGAACAGGCCCAATATCGAAGCGACCATACAGGATGCCCGCACAGGATTTGGCGGAAATCAAGAAGCAGATTAAGGAGCTATTGGATAAAGGTTATATACGCCCAAGTTCTTCGCCTTGGGGATCACCCGTACTTTTAGTGGAGAAGAAGGATGGATCGTTAAGGATGGTTGTTGATTACCGTGGATTGAATGCAGTAACAATCAAGAACAAGTACCCACTACCAATGATAAATGAGCTGTTTGATCGTTTGCAAGGAGCCAAAGTGTTTTCCAAGATCGATTTGCGATCAGGGTACCATCAGTTGAAGATTCGAGAGCAGGACATACCTAAGACAGCGTTCACCACAAGATATGGACTGTATGAGTATACTGTTATGTCATTTGGACTGACTAACGCACCTGCTTATTTCATGAACCTGATGAACAAAGTGTTTATGGAGTTTTTGGATAAGTTCGTCGTGGTGTTCATTGATGACATTTTGATTTACTCGAGGAATGAAGAGGAACATAAGGAACATTTGCGATTGGTTTTGGAGAAGCTGAGGGAACATCAGTTATACGCCAAGTTCAGCAAATGTGAGTTTTGGCTAAAGGAAGTTGGATTTCTTGGACATGTTATATCCGGAGAAGGTATAGCAGTTGACCCCACAAAGGTTGAGACCGTAACCAAATGGGAAGCACCAACGACAGTTGGAGAGATCCGGAGTTTTCTGGGACTCGCAGGATACTACCAGAGATTCATTGAGAATTTCTCAAAGATTGCAAAGCCTATGACGGAGTTGCTGAAAAAGTATACCAAGTTCATATGGACTGAGGATTGTGAGGCAAGTTTTCAGGAGTTGAAGAAAAGATTGGTTACCTCACCAGTGTTAATTTTGCCAGATCAGACCAAGGATTATGAGGTGTATTGCGACGCTTCACGTCGAGGACTTGGAGCAGTGCTTATGCAGGAAGGAAGAGTTGTTTCGTATGCTTCACGACAACTAAAACCTCATGAATTAAATTATGCCACACATGATTTGGAGTTAGCAGCCGTAGTGCATGCATTGAAGACATGGAGACATTTCCTCATTGGAAATCATTGTGAGGTGTACACGGATCACAAGAGTTTGAAGTACATTTTCACGCAGAAGGAGTTAAACCTTAGACAAAGAAGATGGTTGGAGCTCATCAAGGATTATGATATGAGATTGCATTGTCATCCCGGAAAGGCTACTGTAGTAGCTGACGCATTGAGCCGCAAGAGCCATGTCAACACGCTGATGACGGGAGAGATACCAAAGGAATTAGCAGAAGATCTTCATGAGCTATGTTTGGAAATAGTTCCGAGAGGCTATGTAGCAGCATTGGAGATTCAGTCTACCTTGATGGATAAAATCAGAGAAGCTCAGAAAAATGATAAAAAGATTGCAGATATAAAGGAGAAAATGAGCTAAGGAAAAGCAAAGGGATTTCATGAGGATGAGCACGATACCCTATGGTTTGAGGACCGTGTATATGTGCCAAATGATCCGGAGATCAGGAAGTTGATTCTGCAAGAGGCACATGATTCACCCTATTCGATTCACCCGGGAAATACCAAGATGTATTTGGATTTGAAGGAAACGTTCTGGTGGACTGGAATTAAGAAGGATATTGCGGAGTATGTAGCAGTTTGTGATGTATGTCAGAGAGTGAAGGCAGAACATCAGAAGCCAGCAGGATTGTTGCAACCATTGCCGATACCCGAATGGAAGTGGGATAAACTAGGCATGGATTTCATCACGGGTTTGCCAAAGACTCGTTCAGGCTATGACTCGATTTGGGTTATAGTCGACCGTTTGACGAAGGTAGCGCATTTCATTCCCGTCAAGACTACCTATAGCAGTGCTAAATTGGCAAAGATATACATGACTAGAACTGTGTGTTTGTACGGAGTTCCGAGGAGTATCGTATCAGATAGAGGAACCCAATTTACCTCAAAGTTTTGGAATCAGTTGCATGAAACATTGGGAACCAGGCTGGAATTCAGTACAGCTTTTCACCCACAGACAGATGGACAGACTGAGAGAGTCAATCAGATTTTGGAGGATATGCTGAGAGCTTGTGCACTAGATTATGGATCTAGTTGGGACGATAACTTGCCGTATGCGGAGTTTTCTTATAACAACAGTTACCAAACCAGTTTGAAGATGGCACCTTTCGAAGCTTTATACGGAGGGAGGTGCAGGACATCGTTGTCATGGGACGAGGTTGGAGATCGTCAGTTGTTTGGGCCAGATTTGATTAAGGAGTCTGAACAGAAAGTTAAGTTGATTCGCGATAGGCTCAAGGTAGCCCAGTCCAGACAGAAGAGCTATGTAGATTCAAAACGCAAGGCGATAGAATATGAAGTTGGAGACAGAGTTTACCTTAGAGTATCCCCACTACGAGGAGTTAAGCGTTTTGGAGTTAAAGGAAAATTAGCACCACGTTTCGTTGGACCCTATAAGATTTTGCAACGCATGGGAGAAGTTGCTTATAAGTTGGAATTACCAGAAGGACTGTCAGGAGTTCACGACGTATTCCATATTTCTCAGCTGAAGAAATGTCACACCGAGATGGCAGAGGTACCGTTAAGAGATACAGTGCCGCTTGAAACAATTCAGTTGAAGGATGATTTAACGTATGAGGAGAAACCAGTCAGATTCTCGAATATGCCAGCAGAGTTACTCGCAGCAAGGTTATCAAGTTTTGCAAGGTTCAGTGGAGCCACCACACGGAGGATGAAGCCACCTCGGAGAGAGAAGAAGATTTTCTCAAGGATCACCCTCACCTATTTTCTAGCCAACCCGAATCTCGAGGGCGAGATTCATCTTAAGGGGGGTAGGTTTGTAACATCCCAAATTTTCAATTTGGAATGTTATACATTAGATAGTCATGCATATCATATTTTCTTGCATTTTGTTGATCCTAGAAATTTCACGCAACTCAAGGACCCACGGAGAGAGTTGGAGATTTCGAAATTTTCATATTTGAGTTCTTTCAAATTTTGAAAAGAGGATCATTTGGATTTTTTATTTTATCTTCAATATATTTTTCCAATATCAAAAATAAGAGAGGGAATAATATGACTTTCCCAAAATTTAGGAAACATGAGGATTTAATAAATAAATCTAATTTTTGATTTTTCTCGGAGTTTATTTGCCCTAGGAAAAAAATGCGTATTTTCAAAAAAATTGCATTTTAGGCCCGAGTAAAAGTTCATTTTGTTCGGCTCATTTTTAGGAGTTGGGGAAAATTTACTTTATTAATTTTGGAGTTCGTTTAGATTTTCTTTTCTGTATTTTTTCTGCGCGCGAAACCGTTTAAAAAAAGCTGTAGCGCCTTGGGCCAAAGGCCCAAGCCGCCAGCCGCTGGCCGGCCAGGAGGCCAAGGCCATCGCGCATGCGCGCGAGCGCCAGGGAGCCGCCGTCGCCCCGGTTTCCTTTTCTTTAGCAAATCCTAGTAGGATTTGGACCCCGTTTCTTTTATTCCATTTGTTCCTAGGATTCCTAATCCTAGTCTAATTCTTGTCCCCTACTCCAAGCAAAACCCTCCCCCTCCCCAATATAAATACCCAAGCACCCCCCCCCTCAAACACATCAAACCAAAGCCCTTTCCTCTCCGCAGCAGCAGCAGCAGCGCAGCACCACCGCCGCCGCCGCCCCACACCCCGCCGCCGCCGCCGCTTGCCACGCCGCCGCCGCCAAGTGCCGCCGCCGCCGCCCAACGCCGCCGCCGCCGGAGCCCCTTGCCTCTTCGAGGTACTAGCCCCGCGCCGCGTCACCTATTCCCTCGGTTCAGTTTTTCTCATAAACCGTTCCGGTCTCTAAATCGGTTTTTCGTTTCGGTTTTCTTTCCGAAACCCTAGATCGGTTTTTCTCGCCGATATTTCTTTCCGGTTTTGTTTAGCGAGCGTTCGCCGGACCATTCGTCTCAACGAACGTGATCACCTGTTAGCCTCGGTTAACGAACCTCCATTTGTTCAACCGTTCGTCGTTTTCTTTTCTAGTCGGATTTATTCCGCTATTTTTCTGATAGCGATTTCAGATCCGATCTTCTTTCTAGTTTGTCTTCTCGCTCGTTTATCGGAATCAGGTAATTCAAGCGCCTGGAGTTTCGTTTCGAAACCGCCATTCCGACTAATCAACTTAAACCAAGTTTTGCTACTGTAAAATTTGACTTAGTTCCAAATTGCTAGAATCGAGTTGTTTTCTCTCGCCGTTTGACTTTCGTTGCTTTATTCCTTTTGATTCTTTTTGCAACCAGGGTTCTTAAGTTGGACTTTCTGGTTAGATCTTTTATTCGAGATTTACCTGTGCATTAGATGAGTACTTATTGTATGCTTGTTGTTTGTCTGCGATAGATCACCCGGAGTGCGCCGCTTGTTACTTCGAATCTCTAGGTTTCGCGGATGATCAGCAAGGCAAGTAACACTTGATCATACTTTTTTCTACTACCCAATTTTGATGCATTAGATCAATCCTCACACATTGCATGATTAGGATCTAATTAAATTGTGGGATGGGAAGTAGATGAGGTAGTACCTATTACCTGTTTTACTTATGAAACCTTTGGGAGTTACTTCTACGTTTGCTTATTATGCCATGCTATGCTAGTAGACGTGGATTGGGTGAGTGATATCCATGACAGATGTGAGTTTGTTAATTAATGGTTTATCTAAGGTGGCAACTTAAATACACATCTGGGTGGATTGAGGCACCTGGGGTTACCAGGACTTGCCTGTTTTTTTTGGAAATCCCGGGGGTACCGTGTGATTTTCCTATGGACCGCCACCCAGGCTCAAAGGGATCATAAGATAATTCATACTAGTAACTTACGTGTGCAGCCACAAGCCATTATGGGCTCTGGCATAGTTGACTAAGTTGTGCGAACTCTTATAGTGGTGGACTAGCAGATGTAGGGGATGTAGGTGTACCGGTCTACCCATCGTAAGGTGCTAGCGCTTCTGAAAGACTGTGTCTCGGTCATCCGTTTCTCAAACACCATGTAGTGCGAGAAACCAAACGGAGGCGATCGAGTCTTGTGGGGAAAAGTGCGCAAACCTCTGCAGAGTGTACAAACTAATCATGATTAGCCGTGTCCCCGGTTATGGACATCTTGAGTATCTAGTACTTGAATATTCTGTGAATCTCAACATGTTACTCTAATTTAATATTGATGGGTTTGTTAATGAGTACTTTTTAATTGGGATTGAGAATGCTGTCAACCATTCTCAATGTTTAACAACCACCATGATAGTTAAATAAATTTATTCCTTTGCAGTAGGGAAAAACTGGCTTTATGCAAAAACTGTAACCATAGAGCTTTCCACCAGCCATATATGCATGTAGTATAGGCTTATCATTCATTATTCTCTATGTGTTACATTGCCAGCATATTCCATGTGCTGACCCATTTTTGGGCTGCAACTTTCATGTTGCAGACTTTTCAGATGACGAGTAAGGTGCTTTTAGGTCGTGGTTCTATACTCAGTGATGCCGTTGGAGTTGATGGACTCACTTATCTTCCAAGTCTTCCGCTGTTATCGTTATTAGATGGCCTTAAGCCATGATTATTGTAATAAGTCCTCTTCTGGACAGACGATGTAATAAGTGTGTGATTGCTACTCTTTTATAAATCCTTCGAAGTACTGTGTGGTGTCAGCATTACTGATCCAGGGATGACACCGGAGCACAGAGACTTGACCATCTGAGGTCGGGTCGCTACATTAAAGAACAATCATCAAATTCACGGAAACATGCACCTCACACAAAGTTTTTGGAAACGTGGAAACACTAGCACCCAAATCACACAAAGCATAACACTCATAATATTTAATATTAATTTTAATAGTAGGTTCCCACTCTTCATAAAGTTTTCTAGGGATAGAAACTTCTAGTTCAAGCTTTTCTTCATAAGATTGCATCAAAGCATCAAGGATATGTTTAGTAAAAGCTTTATTTTGATTATAAGCATGAGGAGAATTTACACGGATTGCAACAAGGAAATACAATATATTAAAGAACAATTATCATAATTAAATCCCTTGAAATCCAAAATAGTGGGTTCATTGATATTTAAAGTTTTAACCTCTTCAATCCCACTTTTATCAATTTTTGCATCTAGATCTAAAAACTCCGAATCATTGGGACACCTTTTAACTAAAGTTGACTCATCTCCAGTCCCATATTTATCTAGATTCATATTGGAAAACAAAGATTTAATAGTAGTCACATCAATCACTTTTAGATCTTCATCATTATTATCATGAAAACTAGAAGAACACGCTTTCACAAACCAATATTTTTTAGCACGCATCCTAGTGGTTATTTCTTTGCACTCATCAATGGAAATTCTCATGGATTTGAGAGACTCATTGATATCATGCTTAGGTGGAAAAGATCTAAGTTTCAAAGAATCAACATCAAGAGAAATTCTATCCACGTTCCTAGCCAACTCGTTAATCTTAAGCAATTTTTCTTCAATCAAAGCATTGAAATTCTTTTGCCAACTCATAAATTCTTTAACACTATTCTCCAAATCAGATGGCATCTTATTAAAATTTCCATAAGAGTTGTTGTAGGAATTATCATAATTATTAGAGGAATTACTAGGAAACGGCATAGGATTAAAATTGCATCTATACGTGTTGTTACCAAAATTGTTCCTACCAACAAAATTCACATCCATAGATTCATTATTATTCTCAATCAAAGTGGACAAAGGCATATCATTAGGATAAAAAGAAACACTTTTATTAGCAAACAATTTCATAAGTTCATCCATCTTTCCACTCAAAACATTAATTTCTTCAATCGCGTGAACTTTCTTACTAGTGGATCTTTTGGTGTGCCGTTGAGAACAATTAACCATAATATTATCTAGGAGCTTAGTAGCTTCTCCTAAAGTGATTTCCATAAAGGTGCCTCCCGCGGTCGAATCTAAAAGATTTCTAGAAGCAAAATTCAATCCAGCATAAAAGTTTTGTATAATCATCCACAAATTCAAACCATGTGTAGGGCAATTATGTATCATTAATTTCATCCTCTTCCAAGCTTGTGCAACATGTTCATGATCAAGTTGCTTAAAATTCATAATATCGTTCCTAAGGGAGATGATCTTAGCGGGATGAAAATACTTAGAGATAAAAGCATCTTTGCACTTATCCCAAGAATCAATACTATTTTTAGGCAAAGAAGAGAACCAAATTTTAGCACGATCTCTAAGAGAAAACGGAAATAGCTTCAATTTAACAATATCATTATCCACATCTTTCTTCTTTTGCATATCACACAAATCAACAAAGTTGTTTAGATGGGTTGCGGCATCCTCACTAGGAAGGCCAGATTGATCTTTCATAACAAGATTCAACCAAGCGGTATTAATTTCACAAAATTCAGCATCAGTAGTAGGAGCAATCGGGGTGCTAATAAAATCATTGTTGTTGGTATTGGAAAAGTCACAAAATTTAGTATTATCTTGAGTCATCATGACAAGTAATCAATCCAACACACAAGCACACAAGAAGCAAGCGAAAAGAGACGAACGGAGGAGGGGAGAAGAAAAGGCAAAGGTTTTTGAAAATAGTTTTAGAAGTGGGGGAGAGGAAAACAACAAGAGAATGGCAAATAATGTAATGCAAGGGTGTCGGGGAAACTGATCCGCGAACACCTATGGGGCCGGCGGACCGGGCCCCTTTCGGTTCGGCGGGGGGCGGAGATCGCGCGAAGAGCAGATTGAGGCGAAGCACACGAGCAGTTTACCTAGCTTCAGAGCTCTCCAGAGAGATAATACTCCTACTGCTGCATGTCTGATTGTATTGAGTTCTTGCTCGGGAGCGCTGAGTGCTACAGTACACACTAGCTGCTAACGAGACCGAGCGTGAGTGTTTTCTGCCTTCGAACCCCCCTCTACGTTGCGCATGGGCCTCCTTTTATATGCTCAACGGGTCACCGACAGGTGGCAATGTAGACAAGGGTAAAAATGGAAAGGGTGTTGCGGTTGGTACAACTACCTGTACAGTGTATCATACCTAACCCTGACGGCAGGGGACAAAGGCATTAAATGCCCGTCTGCGTCGCCCAAATAGTGCGAAAAGGGACCGTCAGGGACGCCACCGCTTGCCACAATGGCAATCTTGTCAGCGCCGCTAGCCACCGCGCACCGCTGGCTGCACAGCCTCTCGCCACACGTGCCTGGAAAGGTCCCAGGGCGACACGTTGGTGGATGTGCTGGAGCGCGGGTACAGAGTGGTAGCTTGCCGCGGCAAGCGCCTTGCCGCGGTCGTTGTCTTGCCGCGTCCGGAAGCTTGTCGCTCACCGGGCCTTGCCGGGACGCGTGGCGCGTCGCGGCAAGTCCTTTAAGATGCCTTGGTTGGCCTTCCCGGCAAGCTCCTCTTGCCGGGGTCTTGTCTTCTTGCCTTGAATACTTTGTTCTTGAATGGCTCCAAAGGAACCACGGAGGACCTTGGCGGTCACCCGGCAAGCCTTGCAGCGGGGTGCTGCGACTGCCCGTGCACAAGTTCGGGATACTAGGGTACCCCTACTCTAGTACACCGACAGGAGCCCCCGGGCCTGGGCCACACACGGTGCCGAGCGCTGTTGGGCCAGGCCCAAAACAGGGCACGGGCACGCGCGGCCTGGTTTACGCCGTATCTTACTCCGCATCCACCGCGCCCTCCCCTAACGGCACGCGTCGAATGCGGCGTCGTGGGAGAGATCATGGGTGGTTTCTTTATTCGGAAAGGCGGAACGTCCGCCCCCTCCCTCTTTATAAGCAGGGGAAACAGGGGCAGTTCGCCCATCTCGCCAGTTGCTATTCCAATCTCAGAAACTTCCGCCGCTCTCCCTCTTCTTCCCAAAGCCGAAAGAGAGCAGCGCTCCGCCCCCCATCGCCACCAGCACCACCAATGCCGTCGATCTCCCCCACCACCTCCGCCATGGCTCCGAAAGCCGGCAAGGGGAAGGTCGTGAAGTCGACCGAGGCGCAGCGGCTCGCGGCACTGCGAAGGGAGCGGACAACCTCCCCCCCCCCAGCTCGCCGCGAAGGAGCTGAGGGAGTACTACTACCTCTTCTGGTCGACGGAGACGCGAGCACATCCGCGCACGAAGGTACTCTCCGCCGCCGCTTCGGAACGGGCTCCGAATGGATATCCCTTCTTCGCGTTGCTCTTCTACTGCGGGCTCTGCCCGCCTTTCTCTGAATTTTTCTGTGACATCATGAACACCTACGGGTTCCACCTCCTTGACTTCACCCCCAATGTCGTTCTGACCATGGCAATTTTCGCACATCTCTGCGAAAACTTTGTCGGAGTCCATCCAAACGTAGCTCTTTTCTGCCACTTCTTCATGCCCCGAGTTGAGAGAGGGGAGCCTTTATCCGGCGGAATCGCCTGGATCTCGAGAGCCGGCAAGAAGGAGGCTTATCTGGAGGGAGAGCTCCGCGGCAAGTGGGAGGAATGGAGAGCAGACTGGTGCTGGATTGTCGAGGAGAACCCGCAGCCGTTTACTGCCCAGCGCCAAGCCCCAGTAGCGCGTGACATAGATTGGAGCAGCGTGGCCCCGGAAGATGATAGGCTGAAGATTGCCATCACCCGGATCCTACGCCTCAGGCTTGCCGGGCTCACTGTAGCGCCGTTGGCACAGATTTCCTTCGCCGCCGCATCGCCCCCCTGCAGGAGAGGAGGAGACCCGCCTGGGAGTTCGGGGGTGCGGCGGACATCATGAGGCTGCGCCTGGGCCTCAACTTCAACTTCACTGTCCTGGAACTGGACGCGATGCTCAAGGAACTGTTCAAACACGACCCTCAACATCCCGAATGGTTCAGGTTGCCGAAGGGTGTCGTTCCACTGTGCAACAACTCCTCGCTCGACCGCATCCGTGCAATGATGCCACTGTGCGATTCGCATGGAATTGTCCCAACTTGGCAAGAGCCTGCAGACGACATCATGAAGGAGTTCTTTGATGGCTTGGTAGAAGTGCCGGTCCGCTCCGATGAGCAGAAAAGCCTCACCCGTGACACCACCGATGCGGAGATGCAGCGCATCGCCACTAGGGCGGAAGAGGCGGCGGCAGCCGCTGCTGCGGGCGAGTTTGGATTCACCGTGGAGGAGGCAGAGGCAGCAGAGGCGGCAAGCCTTGCCGAGCGAGAGGAGCTTGCCGGCGAGGGAGAGCTTGCCGAGCCTGAAGCCGAGTCGAGCGAGCCCGCCGAGGGTGCGAGCGGCTCGTCGAAGACCGACTCCTCTTCCTCATCATCCTCAGATAGCCCGCCGCAAGCAGAGCCTCCAGCTCCACCAAGAAGGCGTCTCCGCAAGGCCGGGGACGTAGCGGGGCGGCAGACGAGTCAACAACCGCCGCGCCGCGCGACACGCTCCACCATGACAAGCACTGTTGCCGCGGGAGCACCTCACGCCGCTGCGGCAACTGGAGCGGGGTCCTCCCGGACCGCCGCTTCTGCTCCTGCCGCTGCCCCCGCCAAGCGGTTAAGGGAACCCACTCCTCCGCCTCGTCGCACCGAAGGTGGGCCGGACTTCGACCTCTCCGCGCTCAGCTCCGACGAGGAAGAATAAGAGTAAGATTCTTTACTGTACTTGTAGTTCTTCAATTCTTGCTGATTTGTCTTGTATTTGATTTGCTTTACTCCGAACTCATTCCTTTTCAGGACTCTGGCCCAGAGAGCGGCAAAGAGAGCCAAGGTCCCGGTGATTGTCATCGAGGACGAACCCACCGCGACAGCAGGGGGCGTTTCCGAGACCACCTTGCCGGACCCGGCACCTATTCCCCAAAGCAGCCCCCAGCGCAGCCCCCAGCGTAAGTACATGGTTTTACTTCCCGCTGTTAGGCGCGCATGGGTATTCTTTCTCTGCTGATATCTGACTATTGGTTTGTGTAGGAGCATAGCAGCCTCACCAGGAGCGTTCGGAAGCCGCCCCCGACATGACATCTGCTTCGACTACACTGCCAAGGGAGGATTCCCCGGCAAGGGAGCGTTCTCCGGCAAGGGAGAATTCTCCGGCAAGGGACAGTTCTCCGGCAAGGGACAGCATCAGCGACCCCCCGGTGACGGAGACCACGACTGTAGAACCCAGCACAGGTAATCCTCTTTCGTGAAAAACTTTCCCTTGGGTTCTTCTTCTTCTGATTTTCTTTTTGGATATCTGCTTGACTTTTCTCCCTCTTCCGGCCTTTAGATCCACCTGTCACGGAGCCGATGGAAACCGAGGTTGCCGGCGAGGAGAACGCGCGCGGCAATACCGCCACCGCCGCCGCCACCGAAGAAGCGGCTGACGCTGATGATCCCGCCGGCGAAGAGGCCGCCAAAGCTGCCGCCGGAGAAGCCGGCGAGGGGTCTGGCGATCGCACTGACGGCCCCGAGACCGCAAGAGCGCAAGGCGCTATGCCGACCGCCAATCCCTCTGCCGCTGCCGCAGTGTCGGGCTCCGAAGAGCCCCAGCCCGGCGCCTATTTGAAGGCCGGCGATGGCGTCTTCATCAAGCTCCCCTGGGCATCAAGCTCTAGGGCGCCGGTCGAAGGAGAAACCTTGGATGGAGAGGTACTCGCCTCCGCTGGGCTGACGCTGGTTGATGCGCCGAGCAGCAGCAGCGGCGAGTCTGAGGAGGAGCGGCTGCTGCGGAAGCTGCTGTCGCTCTACCGCGCTCGGCAGGCCAAGGTAGAATCCCGAGAAGCGCTTGTCGCGAAGGCGGGAGTGGACATCGAGAAGCGCACGGAGGAGCTCCGAGGTTGCAACCAGGAAGCTCTCCGGTCCCTGGCAGAGAAGCGGGAGCAACTCGCCGAGGAGCGGAAAGCCTTCCTCCTCGAGAAGGCTGAAATTGAAGAGCAACAGCGGCTTGCCACCGAGGAGCTGTTTGCGCGGGAGGGTGAGTTGGCATAGCGGAAGGTTAACCTTGACAGCCACGAGGAGGAGCTTGCTGCGTGCGAGCAAACATTCGGCGGGGCTCTCAAGGAAGCAGAGGATGCCGCCGCAGCTGCCGAGGCCGCCAAGAAGGAGCTGGAGATGAAGGTGGCGCAGCTGGAGGCCGATCTCAAGGCGAGGGGTGAAGAGCTTGTCGCGCTCAAGCGTGAGCGCGAGAAGGATGCCTACACCCTTGGCGAGCTGCAGGGTAGTCTCGCCAAGAAGGGCAAGGAGCTTAGCGCCGCCAAGGACTCCAACGCAGATCTTGAGTTGAAGCTAACCACTTTGACCAAGACGCTGGACGGCGCCAGGGAGCAGGAGGTGGCCTTGAAGAAGCAGATCAAGGCCAACGAGGCGCTGCTAGCGAGTGCTGCTGCCACCCAGAACACCTTTAGGGAAAATGTGGAGCACTGGACATAGGGTCTCGTGGATGTTGCCGCAGCCATCAACAGGGAGCTGGCACAGCTGGGGATGGAGGATTTCGGGTATCCCTCCGATGAGAACCTCCAACCCAGCGCCAAGCTCAGCTTGTTCTTCAAAGGCGTGGCGATGGCCCTCCAGCGACTCCGAGGAAGGATCCCAAAGCAGCTGGCCGACGAGTCGCGCACGATCTGCACGGGAGTTCTTCAAAAGGTGTTGGTGAAGGTGGCCTTCTGCAACCCAGGCCTCAACCTCACCAACGTCCTCAAGACCCTGCCGCCGGATGCTGATCTGGAAGCGCTCAAGACCCTTGTCGCACCCATTATGGACAAGGTGAGCGAGATCAAGAGGGTTGAGGGCGATCGCATAGATTAGGCCGCCCGTTTTCTCCTTTTCTTGTCGTTGCTGGTCATGTTACGAGAACAATCTATTAGAGCTGCGACAAGCTATCTTGTAATATAACTTTTTTTTGGGTATCGATTGCTATGTTATTTCCTTTACTTGATTCCTTCCTTTGTATGTTTTTGCCCTACGCTTTTAGGGAACTTGCCGGTGCAGGCGCCTTAGCCGCGAGCGCTGAGTGCGGGACGTCAGCAGCCTACTGGCGGTGCCGCTACCGACAAGAAACCTTGTCGCAACTAGTCGCAGCTCACTTAAGTTGTTGAGCGGACTCGAAACAAAGTAAGGGCGCAACTATCTACGAGTTGGTTCCCCCGCGCATAGGTTTTCCATACAAAGCACGGTCGTTCGAGGAAGATAACTTAAAAATTTTAAAACTGATTGCTCAAACTTTGGCAACTTAGCTTTTCTGTTGTTTGCGTCCCGGTAAGGCGAAACTTTCTTGAACGACGCCTGGTCCACACCATTATCTTCTCCTTTCCCCCCGGCAAACTTGTGGGCGAGGGAACCTTCCTTTCTTTGAGAAAAAGAAAGAAGAGAAAATAAAGATATGGAGCCTTACGGCTCGTTATTGCTTACCAGGGATAGGTGCTGCACAAAGTGTCAGATAACACATGCAAAAAATAGAAAGCATGAAATTGACAAGATGTGCGGAGCACATGAGCTTTACTTATGCACGGGGTCTGCGCCCGGCTTTGTACAAAGGATTACATGCAACAGCGGCAAGACTCGTACAAAAGGTGGTTGCCGGAACAGGTTCCGGCAACCGCGCCTTACGGGTAAAACTTACGAAGATGCTCAATGTTCCAGGAGTTGCTCACCGGAGTGCCATCTTCGGTCTCAAGGCGGACAGCGCTAGGCCTAGTGACTCGTTTCACCCGGTAAGGGCCTTCCCACTTCGGCGTCAACTTGTTGGAATTCTTGGCGGACTGAACGCGCCGAAGAACAAGGTCGCCTTCCTCGAGACTTCTGGCGATAACTTTGCGGCTATGGTAGCGGCGCAAAACTTGCTGGTATCGAGCAGCTCGTACAGCGGCCTGAAGACGGTCCTCCTCAAGGAGCAGCGCGTCATCTTGCCGCAGCTGCTCTTGCTCAAGCTCATCATAAGCAAGCACTCGAGTTGACCCGTATACGAGTTCCGTGGGGAGAACTGCCTCTGCTCCATAGACTAGAGCGAAAGGTGTCTGGCCAGTGGCTCGATTTGGCGTCATCCTGATCGACCAAAGAACCACCGGCAGCTCCTCAATCCAGTTCTTTCCGCACTTGCGCAGCCTGTCAAAACTTCTGGTCTTGAGCCCGCGCAGCACTTCAGCATTTGCCCTCTCCGCTTGACCGTTGCTTCTCGGATGAGCAACAGAAGCGAAGCAGACCTTGGCGCCAAGATCTTGGATGTACTGCATGAAGGTGCGGCTCGTGAATTGCGTGCCGTTATCGGTGATGATCCTGTTAGGAATCCCGAAGCGGCAAACAATCGACCTGAAGAACTTGACTGCTGACTGTGCTGTCACCTTCCTCACTGCTTCCACTTCCAGCCACTTTGTGAACTTGTCGATTGCAACGTACAAGTACTCAAAGCCCCCGACAGCTCGGGGAAAGGGGCCGAGGATGTCGAGCCCCCAGACCGAAAATGGCCAGGATAAAGGGATCGTCTGGAGAGCTTGAGCTGCCTGGTGTATCTTCTTGGAATGGAACTGGCACGCTTCACACTTGGTTACTTGTGCAGTTGCATCCTGGAGGGCTGTCGGCCAAAAGAAACCTTGCCGGAATGCCTTGTCGGCAAGTGCTCTTGCGCCAATGTGGTGACCACATATGCCTCCATGTATCTCTGCAAACAGCTTTTGTCCATCTTCCCGGTGAATACACTTCAATTTCACACCGTTGAGTCTTCTTCTGTACAGTGTGTTGTCAACAAACTGGTACATATTTGACTGCCGGGCTACTCTTTCCGCTTCTTCTTGCTCTTCGGGAAGTTCTCCTGTCTGAAGGAAACGGACAATCTGCTGTGCCCATGCTGGAGCTTGCGGTTCGACAACAAGGATTAAAGGCACATATGCTGCTGCGGGAACATCCGCTTCTACGGCGAGAACCAGCGGCTCAGCCGGAGCTTGATGTTCCCCGGCAAGCTTGCCGGAGCAAAACTTGTCGGGAGCGTCTGCTTCAACGGAACAAACCCTAGGGCTTGCCGGAGCAGACTGCTTCTCAGCACTCTTGGTGTTGATCTTGGGGACCTTCTTGGCGGCGGCTTCAGGGAGCTCTGCCGGAAAATAATCACCAGAAATCAACTTCCTCTTCTTGCTCTGTGCAGTTGATAGCGTTACAGACGGTTGAGTCAGTTTGAGCACAAAGATCCCTGGTTCCACAGGTAACTTAAGTGCGGCGCACTTCGACAGGCCATCGGCAATGTCGTTCTGAGCTCTTGGAACATGTTCCATCTGTAGGCCGTCAAAGTGCTCTTCTAACTTTCTCACTTCATCGACGTAAGCTTCCATCAACGGACTCTGATAATTCTTGTTCACTTGGCGGACGACAAGCTGTGAGTCACCCCTGACAATGAGCTTCTTGATCCCAAGGTCTGCTGCGATCCTGAGACCGGCAAGCAAACCTTCATACTCTGCGGTATTGTTTGTTGCTTGTTCCTTGGGAAAGTGCATCTGGACTACGTACTTGAGGTGCTCTCCGGTGGGCGCAACAAGTAGCACGCCTGCACCGGCGCCTTGCAGCGAGAAGGCACCATCAAAGTACATCAGCCACTCTTTGCTTGCTTCCTTGACAGGGATGCTCATTTCTGGAATTTCTTCATCTGGTGTTGGCCTCCACTCTGCTATGAATTCTGCCAATACTCTGCTCTGGATAGTTGAAGTGCTCTCAAACTTGAGGCCAAAGCTTGACAGTTCCAGTGCCCACTCGACAATCCTGCCTGTTGCTTGTGGATTCTGCAGTATCCTCTTCAGCGGAAAACGAGTGACAACTGTGATCTCATGTGCTTGGAAGTAATGGCGCAGCTTTCTCGAGGCCATGAGGAGGCCGAAAAGCAATTTCTGCACACCAGAATACCTTGACCTAGCCCCCTGCAGAAGGGAACTGACAAAGTAAACTGGGCGCTGCACCATTCTCTTCTGTATCTCTTCACACGCCTGCGCAGACCCATCTTTGTCGGGACCAGAGCTTGTCGGTGAAGTCCCTTGCTTGTCGCTGGATGCATCTGCTGTGGTTGCTGGCTCATCATCCGCCTCCCTCTCCGCCACTAGCGCAGCACTAACCACTTGATTGGTTACCGCTATATATAGCAGCAACTTCTCTTGTGGCTTAGGTGCGACAAGTGTTGGAGTGGAGGTCAGGTATCTCTTTAAGTCCTGCAGCATAGCCTCCGCTTCCGGAGTCCATTTCATTGGACCTGCCTTTTTCAATATTTTGAAAAACGACAGGGCGCGCTCAGCAGACCTAGAGATAAACCTGCTAAGAGCAGCCACGCAACCGGCAAGTCTTCGTACATCCTTGACGCGCTTTGGTGCTTCAATTTGCTCAATGGCCTTGATCTTGTCGGGATTGGCTTCAATTCCCCGCTGAGACACGAAGAACCCGAGAAGCTTGCCGGAGGGGACTCCAAACACACACTTCTCGGGGTTAAGCTTGAGGTTGATCTTGCGCAGTTTGCAAAGGTTTCGTCCAAATCCTGAATCAGAGTTGCCTTGTCCTTGCTCTTGACCACTATGTCATCCATGTAGGCTTCCACATTTCTGTGCATTTGTGGCTCAAAAGCGTCATGGACTACCCTTGCAAATGTTGAACCAGCATTCTTTAAACCGAAAGGTATCCGTATGAAATAGTATGTGCCACATGGAGTGATGAATGCAGTCTTCTCCTCATCCTCTTCTGCCATGAAGATCTGATGATATCCTGAATATGCATCAAGAAATGAAAGAAAGTCACATCCAGCCGTGGAGTCAACAATCTGGTCAATGCGCGGTAAGGGAAATGGGTCTTTGGGACAAACTTTATTGACATCGGTAAAGTCGATACAAAGCCTCCATTTCCCATTTGCCTTGCGCGCGACTACAGGATTGGCCAACCACGTAGGATGGAGCACTCCTCTGACAAGGCCTGCTGCTTCCAACTTCTTGATTTCTTCTGCGATGAATTCTTGGCGCTCCACTGCTTGTTTCCTTACCTTCTGCTTGACGGGCCGCGCATGAGGACAGACGGCAAGATGGTGCTCGATTACTTTCCTGGGAACACCGGGGATGTCAGGCGGTTGCCACGCAAACACGTCGACATTCGCCCGCAGGAAAGCAACGAGCGCGCTTTCCTATTTAGGGTCGAGAGTGGCACTGATGGTGAAGGTACCACCAGTGCCGTCCTCCTTGGCGGACACCTTCTTGGTCTCTGGTGGAGCTGTCATTGTCTTCTCACGCTTGCCGGTGGAGCTCGATGGTGCGTCCTCGACGATAGCGCAGCACTCCAAAGAGGTGCGCTTGCCGAAGTGGGCATCAGAGCTCTTGCCGGACTTGGTCTTCTTCTTTCCCCCGGGAGCTTCAGCAGCAAGCGACTTGCGATCTGTTGCGGCTGCTGCTTCCTGGTAGATCTTGTCGGTTCAGATAAGAGCATCCTTCTTGTCGCCAGGGACAGAGATGACACTTATCGGGCCTGGCATCTTTAGCATATTGTATGCGTAGTGAGAGGCTGCCATGAATTTGGCGAGTGCTGGACGGCCGAGTATCCCATTGTAAGGCAATGGAAAGTTAGCAACGTCAAAAGTGACCTTCTCAGTCCTGAAGTTCAACTCGCTGCCAAATGTCATCGGCAACATGATCTTTCCCTTCGGCTTGCTCCTTCCCGGATTGATTCCTTGGAATGTGTCGTTCTCTTCGAGCTCGCTATCAGGGATCTGGAGTTTCTGGAGTACCGCAGAGGAGATCAGGTTCAAGCCGGCCCCGCCGTCAACTAGCATATTAGTGACCTTGAGATTGCGGATAGTTGGTGAAACCAACATCGGCAAGCACCCAACCGCAGTTATGCGATCAGGGTGGTCCTCAATATCAAAGATGATAGGCGTGCTGGACCATTTCAGAGGCTTGCGTGACTCGACGGGTGGTTCTGCTGCATTGACTTCCCGCACCCACTGCTTGAGCTGGCGGTGTGAAGTATGCAGAGAAGCACCACTGTCAACGCACAGGACCTCTGTGGCTTTCTGGAACTCCTGCTCACCGGTCTCGTCATCATCCATATCTTCATCGTCGTAGTCATCTTCATCCTTGTCGCGGCCGCGGGGAGGTCTGTCTCCTTGCCGCTATTTGGCCTTGCCGCGGCGTCCTCCTCGGCCGGGGCGTTTCTTGCTGGATCCTCCAGTACCTTCTTGGGCCTTCTCCTTGTCGCGTCGCTCGTATTCAGCCTTTTGCTACTCGACAAGCTGCTCGACCTTCTTGCAGCTCTGGAGGTCATGGCCCTTGGTGCGGTGGATCTTGCAGTACTGCTTGTCGGTGCCGTCCTGCTTGTCGGCGACCGCCACAGCGTTTTTGGCGCCACCTTCATTGCCGGACTGCTCAACGACTAGCACATCTTTGCCTTTCTTCTTCCTGTTGTTCCGCGCCGGTTTCTCTTTGCCGGGGCAGCATCCTCGCTGTCAGATCCTCCTGCTCCTGTATTCTCTCCGGGGAGTTTCCTCCCTTCCTCAGCACGTGCACACTTGTCGGCCAGGGCATATAGCTCACTGACGTCTCTGATCTTGCACATCGCCATCTCCTCCCGCATCCTGCGGTTACGCACGTTCTGATGGAACGCGCTGATGACCGCGGCAGGGTAGACATCTGGGATGTTGTGTTGTACACGGCTGAATCTCTGAATGTACTTGCGCAGGGGCTCTCCTGCCTTCTGGGCGAGCAGATGAAGGTCGCTTTCTTGGCCATGAGGCTTGTAGCCGCCTGTAAAGGCGCCGACAAACTGATGGCATAGGTCTGCCCAGGAGAATATGGAGTTGTCCGGCAAGTGCATGAGCCAGGACCTGACATTGGGCTTGAGCACCAGCGGGAAGTAGTTGGCAAGGATCTTGTCGTCCCGCCCCCCGGCAGCATGCACTGCGATGGTGTAGATGCTGAGGAACTCCGACGGATGCGACTTGCCGTCGTACTTCTCTGGTACGTCTGGCTTGAAATTCTTCATGCTGGGCCACTAGACTTGCTGCAGCTCACGAGTGAACGCAGGCAACCTACCGCGTACGGCAAGTCGCCTGGTTCCCCTGGCGCATGCATGTTGACAGTGGGCCCAGTGAGCTGGTCCGATTGACGCCGCGCTTCTCTTTGGCGCTTGATGCGAGTACGAGCGTCTTCTTGCTGTCGTTCGTGAAGAACTTGGCGCTGATCGCGACGAGCTCGTGGATCTGATGATGCGGTGGAGTCGCTGTCGAGGTGGATCCGGCGAGTCGGCGATCTTGGCCTTCGGGGTGGAGAGTGCACGGTGGTTGCACCCTCACCGGTTTTGTCGCCATCGGCTCGTGCCTGGCAGTCTTGCCGCGGCTGCGATGTACTCGGCTGCCATGGAGTGTCGCCGTTGGCGAAGCCGATGAGACTCTGAATGGTGGCCCTCCATTCGTCGATCTTGTCTGCCGTTGGAGGGTAATCCAGGAGCAGTTGAGCTCGTGCCAAAGCTTCTGCTGGAGTGGTGGGCGGCAGTGGCGAACGGTGCGAGGAGCGGGATATGCTCGGACTTCTAACTATGTTAGAAGGAGCACTATCCCGTCCAGGCGACCGTGTCTTGCTCGTGCCAGCATGTTGGCGTGCATGCTGGTCTTGAGCACCCCGAGATCCACCGGCTCGATCTTGGTCCAACGAACGGATGGTACCGCGAGTACCATGACGCTGTCGGTCCCGCGCCTCCTGGGATGGGCGCGGTGCATGTACGGACGCCGAGGTCTGTGCAGCCTTGTCCTTGGACCTGGCAGCACCGTGAGCTCCCTCGTCGACGCCCGTTCTTCCGCCGGCGTCTACCCCACCACCCATTTGCTCCGGTGGTGGTGGGATCGACGTGGACAGAGCAGCCACCTCCGAAGCCTTCTTCTTCGGTGGCATGTCGATGAAGATGATGAAGATCTAGCTCGTGTGAACGCCGGATCAGGTTCACACAGCCACGACGCCCCCTACCTGGCGCGCCATAGATGTCGGGGAAACTGATCCACGAACACCTATGGGGCCGGCGGACCGGGCCCCTTTCGGTTCGGCAAGGGGCGGAGATCGCGCGAAGAGCAGATCGAGGCGAAGCACACGAGCAGTTTACCCAGCTTCGAAGCTCTCCGGAGAGATAATACTCCTACTGCTGAGTGCTACAGTACACACTAGCTGCTAACGAGACCGAGCATGAGTGTTCTGCCTTCGAACCCCCCTCTACGTTGCGCATGGGCCTCTTTTTATATGCTCAAGGGGTCACCGACAGGTGGCAACGTAGACAAGGGTAAAAATGGACAGGGTGTTGCGGTTGGTATAACTACCTGTACAGTGTATCATACCTAACCCTGACGGCAGGGGACAAAGGCATTAAATGCCCGTCTGCGTCACCCAAATAGTGCGAAAAGGGACCGTCAGGGACGCCACCGCTTGCCATGATGGCAATCTTGTCAGCGCCGCTAGCCACCGCGCACCGCTGGCTGCACAGCCTCTCGCCACGCGTGCCTGGAAAGGTCCCAGGGCGACACGTTGGTGGATGTGCTGGAGCGCAGGTACAGAGTGGTAGCTTGCCGCGGCAAGCGCATTGCCGCGGTCGTTGTCTTGCCGCGTCCGGAAGCTTGTCGCTCACCGGGCCTTGCCGGGACGCGTGGCGCGTCGCGGCAAGTCCTTTAAGATGCCTTGGTTGGCCTTCCCGGCAAGCTCCTCTTGCCGGGGTCTCGTCTTCTTGGCTTGAATACTTTGTTCTTGAATGGCTCCAAAGGAACCACGGAGGACCTTGGCGGTCACCCGGCAAGCCTTGCCGCGGGGTGCTGCGACTGCCCGTGCACAAGTTCGGGATACTAGGGTACCCCTACTCTAGTACACCGACAGGAGCCCCCGGGCCTGGGCCACACACGGTGCCGAGCGCTGTTGGGCCAGGCCCAAAACAGGGCACGGGCACGCGCGGCCTGGTCAATCCCTTCACGATAAAGGGGTTGTCAATCCCTTCATGGTCACTCGCAAAAGCGAAAGTGATAGAGGTAATAAAGTAAATATTTTTGGTATTTTTGTTGTATAGATTGGAAAGTAAAGATTGCAAAATAGTAAATGAGATTCAACAATATGAAAAAGAGATGCAATATAATGGAAAAGAGACCCGGGGCCATAGGTTTCACTAGTGGCTTCTCTCGAGATATCATGTATTATGGTGGGTGAACAAATTACTAACGAGCAATTGATAAAAAAGCGCATAATTATGAAGACATCTAAGGCAATGATTGATCATGAACATAGGCATCACGTCCGTGTCAAGTAGACTAAAACAATTCTGCATCTACTACTATTACTCCACACATCGACCGCTATCCAGCATGCATCTAGAGTATTAAGTTCATAAGAACGGAGTAAAGCATTAGCAAGATGACATGATGTAGAGGGATAAACTCAAGCAATATGATATAAACCCCATCTTTTTATCCTCGATGGCAACAATACAATACGTGCCTTGCTGCCCCTACTGTCACTGGGAAAGGACACCGCAAGATTGAACCCAAAGCTAAGCACTTCTCCCATGGAAAGAAAGATCAATCTAGTAGGCCAAACTAAACCGATAATTCGAAGAGACTAGCAAAGATATCAAATCATGCATATAAGAATTCAGAGAAGAACCAAATAATATTCATAGATAATCTTGTTCATAAATCCACAATTCATCGGATCTCGGCAAACACACTACAAAAGAGTATTACATCGAATAGATCTCCAAGAACATCGAGGAGAACTTTGTATTGAGAATCAAAGAGAGAGAAGAAGCCAGCTAGCTAATAACTATGGACCCGAAGGCCTGTGGTAAACTACTCACGCTTCATCGGAGAGGTAATGGTGTTGATGTAGAAGCCCTCCATGATCGATTCCCCCTCTGGCAGATCACCGGAAAGGCCCCAAGATAGGATCTCATGGGTATAGAAGGTGGCGGTGGTGGAAAAGTAGTTTCGTGGCTCCCCCTAATGTTTTTAGGGTATAAGAGTATATATAGGCGAAAGAACTAGGTCGGTGGAGCTATGAGGGGACCACGAGGGTGGGGGGCGTGCCTACCCCCCTAGGCGCGCCCTCCTGCCTCGTGCACGCCTCGTTGCATCTCGGACTTCAACTCCAAGTCTTCTGGTTTGCTTTCGGTCCAAGAAAGATCATCACAAAGGTTTCATTCCGTTTGGACTCAGTTTGGTATTCCTTTTCTGCAAAACTCTAAAATAGGCAAAAAAACAGAAGCTGGCACTGGGCCTCCGGTTAATAGGTTAGTCCCAAAAATAATATAAGAGAGCATATTAAAGCCCATTAAACATCCAAAACAGATAATATAATAGCATGGAACAATCAAAAATTATAGATACGTTGGAGACGTATCAGTTGCCGGATCATAACACATAGTAGGTGACTATTACTTGCAAGATCGGATACAGAACATGGATATAATGGTGATAACATAAACGGTTCAGATCTGAAATCATGGCACCCGAGCCCAAAGTGACAAGTATTAAACATGGCAAAGTCATAGCAACATCAATCTCAGAACATAGTGGATACTAGGGATCAAGCCCTAACAAAACTAACTCGATTACATGATGAATCTCATCCAACTCCTCACCGACCAGAGAGCCTACAAAGGAATTACTCACTCCCGGTGGGTAGCATCATGGAATTGGTGATTGAGGTGTGTTGGTGATGACAAAGATCAAAGATCCCCTTCTCCGGAGCCCCAAATGGACTCTAGATCTGGCCTCCCGATGAAGAACAGGAGACGGCGGTGGCTCCGTCTCGTGAAACATGATAATTCTTTCTCCCTGATTTTTTATGGAATAATGGGAGTTTATAGCATTGGTTTCAGGGTCAGCGGGGCCACCAGGTGGGCAGCACCCACCTGGGCACGCCAGAGGGGGCAGGCATGCCCTGGTGGGTTGTGCCCACCCAGGTGCCCCCCACTGGTATCTCTTGGCTCCAGAAATTCTCTTTATTGATATAAAAAATCCTCACAAAGTTTCCTTCCATTCCGAGAACTTCTATTTCTGCACAAAAATAACACCATGGTAGTTCTACTAAAAACAGCCTCAGTCCGGGGTTAGTTTCATTCAAATCATGCAAATTAGAGTCCAAAACAAGATGAAAATGTTAGGAAAAGTAGATACGTTGGAGACGTATCAACTCCCCCAAGCTTAAACCTTTGCTTGTCCTCAAGCAATTCAGTTGATAAACTGAAAGTGAAAAAGAAAAACTTTTACGAACTCTTTTGCTCTTGTTTCACAAATAAGCTTAAACAGCACCCAGATTTTCAGGAAAGATTATAACTAACCATGTCGACAATAACTCTTAAAAAATATATTAACTCATATCAATGACATAAACAACTAGAGAGCAATAATAAGATATCTCGGATAGCAACACGTTGTCAAAACAACCATGATATAATATGACAATAGTGGTATCTTGCTAGCCCTTTCTAAGACCGCAAAACATAAATGCAGAGCACCCCCAAAGTTCAAGTAGCGACTAAACATTGCAATGCATGGTAGAGAAGATCCAGTCATGATGCAACCAACATTAGCTACACACAATGCATTAGCATGACAACAGTGCTCTCAGCTTCTGGCGCTTATCTGAGAAGGTGATGACACAACATAAAATTAAATAGATAGTCCCTTCGCAGAGGGAAGCAGCGATTTTGCAGAGGTGCCAGTGCTCAAGTTTTTAAAACAAAGGTAAATGAAATTTTGAGACATGCACCCTTCTTATTTAATTCACGACTATCAGTTATCAATATCTTCCATGCTAAACACGCTAGTGGCGGTTCCCAAGAAAAAATGTAAATGTTATGACTCCATTGGGAGTTTTGTTTGATTATTTGTAAGCGCTTTTATTTTTGCAGTTTGGAACTGGGCATCCCTATTACCACCCTTTTCTCGTGTGATGGCAAGTGAATAAACACTCGACCTGAGAATAACCGGCTTAGCATGGAAGATACCGACTACCTCCTGTCGTTCCATGAATGATCCATGCACACAAAAAGGATATTTTTTTTGAAGTTTTTGGAGGTGGCACATGCAAATTCACTTAGGACGGAAGGGTAATAGCACATATAGGTAGGTATGGTGGACTCATCTGGAATAACCCGGGTTTCAAGTTTTTGATTTACAGGCATTGTTCCCACTTAGTACAGGTGAAGGCTAGCAAATAGGTTGAGAAGCGGCTAGCTAGAGAGCAACAACGGTTATGAACATGCATTATGCATAAGTAACATTGGACACTAGAATGAGTAGGATATGAACACCATGAACATAAATATCATATAGGCTATGTTGGTTTTGATTCAACTACATGCATGAACATGGGCCAAGTCAAGCCACTCGAACATTCAGAGGAGGATACCATATCATCATACTACATCACAATCATTTTAATGCAATGTTGATATCCAAGATAAGTCATTATTCACTCCTAGCTACTTATGCATGGCATGAGAAACTATAATCTCTAATTGTCATTGCAAACATGTTTGATCATAATAGGATGAATCATGGATACTAGGTTAAACATATTTACAAAAACAGAACAAGTCGAGTTCATACCCGTTTCTCTCTGCCACGGCCAGTTCATCTAATATCATCATTATTGCCTTTCACTTGCACGACCGAACAATTTGAAATAATAATAGTGCAAGAGTGTCGTGTACTGAGCTGGAATCTGCAAACATTTTATTCAAGAGGAGAAGACAAGGTAATATGGGCTCTTTGTTAGATCAACAATAATGCAAATGAGAGCCACTCACCATTTTCATCATGGTCTTCTCTTCCGTATGACTCGATAAAAGAAAAAGAAATTCAAGGAAACACACTGAAATATTTTTTGGAGTTTTTGGTTTTTCGAAAGCAAGCAAACGAAAAAGGGAGAAGCAAAAATGAGAAAAACTATTTACACGGGAAAGCTCCCAACAAGTAAAAGAAGAACAAGGAAATATTTTTGGGTTTTCTTTTTAGTACTACAACAATTTAAACTAGGAAGAAAAATCAAAAAGAAGCAAGAAACATGTTTTTTGATTTTCTCAAAGTTTTCCAAACACACAAGAAGAAAGCAAGAAAAGTAATTTAAGCATGGATGATACAATGCAAAAGTGTGGACACCGACGACTGGAATGAAATGTGTGATATGAATGTAATGTCAGTGGGCATACGTACTCCCCCAAGCTTAGTCTTTTGGCCTAACTTGGTAATCACCGGTCATAGAAGCCATGAGGTCCAATGTTGAAGTGCTGGGGAGCAGGTACCATAGGGTCCCACTGCTGAGGCTCCACGTGTGTTGCCGCCAGGTTGTTTTGGTAAGCGACAATGTCCTCAGGCATAATCATGTATCCATTCCTGGCAACATAATCAAACAAAGTAGTTGCAAGCAAGGGGATAACAGCACGAGTTGTCTCACTGAAAACTAAATTGTAAGGCAAGTCAATATCAGGGTAATCAGTAGCAAGAAACTGATGGTCCTTTATAGCTGCTCTGTCTAGGTAAACCTTGGTCAAGGGGTGATCGTGCTGGCGTATCTGCACATTGAAGTGAGTCGCCAAGCGAGTAGCGTAAATGCCCCCATGTATTTTACCCTCGAACCTGTTAAGGTGAAGGCGACGTGCCACAATAGCTCCCAAGCTAAAAGTGTTTTTGCCATAAAGTGCACGAGCAAAACAACAAAGTCTGCGGTACTAAGTGAACCCACCTTCTCTCTCGCTATCAAGCACTTTGCAATAAATAAAGCAAAATAATGCACAACAGGAAACTGCAAGCTAACGGCAGTGGTGCCCGATATTCCTCTCTCATCCCCCACTGTCCGAGTACGGTAAAAACCATCAAACTCTGAGGGCCTAGGCTCTGCCAAACCCCCATCAGAAGGAAGCATGCATATGTCACAAAATTCAGTAAGTGGGATCTGGCGGTGTTCAGCATATAAATTAAATGACATCTCAAGGGGATTATTCCTAGGATGAAAATGAAAGTTTTGCACAAAGGAGTTTGTGAGGAGATGATACTGTTCACATTCAACTGTGATGAAGTCGGTGAGGCCGGCATTAACAGCATATTGGTTGAACTCTTGGAGGATTCTGACCTCTTCCATGAACTCATTGTGCGGCCACTCGCACGGCCGTAGCTCCGCCAACCTCGGGGTATGGAGATCATTGTCAGATGACTGCCCAATAACCCCCTTGGTGTTCTTCTTGGAAGCAAACTTCCTAAAGAAACTCATCTTTTTCCTATGAACAAAACTCTGAAACTTTTAGTCCACAATTTTTTTCTCAACAAAACTTCACAAAATCGATAGCAACTACTCATAGGGATGTATAGAGGCCATAGCAAGCATTCAAACTACTTAGAACTCTAAGAATTGAACATGCAAGCTCATCTATAGCAGCACCAAGAGTAGCTAATTATTCTAAATATAAACTACTAAAATAAAAACTAATTGGACACATGGAGGAGTCACATACCAAGCAACAAATCCCCGAAACAGTTTCAGAAATGGAGCTTCAAGCAAAGAGACCGAAATTCGTGGTTTCGGGAGCAAGAACACGAGAGAGAGAGAGAGAGAGAGAGAGAGAGTGAGTGATAGTGATTTTTTCTGGGTGAATGGAGTGATGTGGGAAGAAAAAGTAAGTGAGGGGGCCCACCAGGTGGGCAACACCCACCAGGGCGCGCCTTGGGGTCCTGGCACGCCCAGGTGGGTTGTGCCCACCTGGTGCACCTCCCTCTGATATTATTTGCATCGGAAATTCGAAAATATTCAGAAACAATCATATCAGATTTTCAGAACATTCTGAGAACTTTTATTTTTGGGTCTCTTTTTATTGCACGGAAAATTCAGAAAATAGACAAAGCATGGCATTTATTTTATTTAACTAATAAAAAAGAAAACAAAAGGTAGGGACAGAAGGTAGTGCTTACTAAATTCATCAACTTCATACCTCTCAAAAATGATCCATTAATAAGTCTGATCAAGTCTTATTAACAACCACTTTCGATTAGCATGAAACTGAAGAACCTTCGTAAATCACTAAGTTACCTTAATGGGATATGAATGTCCCCAACAATAAGCATTTCATATTTGTTTTTAACAGTAGGTAGAGGTAGTTGAAGACTTCCAATAGTGATTGTCGAAGATTTTTCAATAACATTAATACCATTCACTTGGAATTGCTTCTTTGCAAAGTGCATTGTATGCTCATTACCATTGATATGAAACGTGACCTTGCTTTTATTGCAATCAATAACAGCCCTTGCAGCATTCAAGAAGGGTGTATTAAGGATAATCGACATGTTTTCATCCTCGGGCATCTCAAGTATAACAAAGTCAGTCAAAATAGTAACATTAGCAACAACAACGGGCACATCCTCACAAATACCGATAGGTATGGCAGTTGATTTGTCAGCCATTTGCAAAGATATTTTAGTAGGTGTGACTTTATTCAAGTCAAGTATTTTCTATAAAGAGAAAGGCATAACACTAACACCAGCTCTGAAATCACATAAAGCAGTTTCACATAATTTCTATTAATGGAACAAGGTATAGTTGGTATTCCCGGATCTCCAAGTTTTTTAGGTACTCCATCTTTAAAAGTGTAGTTAGCAAGCATAGTGGAGATTTCAGCTTCCGGTATTTTTCTCTTATTAGTGATGATGTCTTTCATATACTTTGCATAAGGAGGCATTTTTAAGATATCAGTCAAACAAGTTCGCAAAAAGACTGGCCTAATCATTTCAGCAAAGCGTTCAAATTTTTCATCATCCTTCTTTTTAGTTGACTTAGGTGGAAAGGGCATAGGCTTTTCAACCCATGGTTCTCTTTCCTTTCTGTGTTTTCTAGCAACAAACTCTCTTTTATCATATCTCTTATTCTTAGGTTGTGGGTTATCAAGATCAACAGTTGGTTCTATCCCAACATCATTATCTGGTACCTTGTAAATTGTGTACATTTGTAACCTTTTCTTGGAGAGCAATAAAATTACTGTGGGGTCAATACCCTACAGTTTCAGGTCAAAAAAACATCATTATCTGGTTCTCTATCATTTGGTTGAGTGTCTTCATGAACCTCATCATTATCTATTTCATTATCAGAAGGTGAGTGTTCATTACTAGACTGAGTTTCAGCATCAGAGATAGAAACTTCATTATCATTATGAGGAGGTTTTTCTCTTTCAGGTTCACTAGAGGCAGGCAAAGTCTTATCATTTTTCTTCTTCTTCTTCCTTTTAGGAGGACTAGGTGTAGCGGTGTTGTTCCTTTGAGAATCTTTTTCAATTCTCTTTGGGTGTCCCTCAGCATAAAGTGGTTCCTGAGTCATTTTACCTCCTCTAGTTGCTACTCCAACAGCAAAGTCACTTATATTATTGTTCATTTCATCAAGTAACTCTCTTTGAGATTTAGCAACATGTTCTAATTGAGTTTGAACCATATAGGCATGCTTTCCTACACCTCTAACATCATTTCAGATTCTAAATAACAAGTCACTTAAGCGAGCTATCATATCAGAGTTGTATTTCAATTGTTTCATAACATTTGCATTGAAGTGATCTTGCTTTCTAATGTAATTATCAAACTCATAAAGGCATTGACTAGGATGCTTATTATAAGGATCATCACTATCATTGAATTTCATTAAAGATTTTACCTCTACCACCTTAAGTGGTGGTGGTGCTTCAAGCCCATGTATTTCTTCGATAGGTGGTAATTTTTAACATCCTTGGCCTTAATATCGTTTTCCTTCATAAATTTATTTGCCTCTTGCATATCTTCAGGACTGAGATATAAGATACCCCTCTTCTTCGGAGTGGGTTTAGTAGGTGTTTCAGGAGGAGTCCAGTCATCATAATTTTTCAATATGTTATTCTATAATTCTTCAGCTTGCCCAATAGTTCATTCCCTGAAAACACAACCAGCACAACTATCTAGGAAGTCCCTAGGAGCATCGGTTAGTCCATTATAGAAGATATCAAGTATTTCATTTTTCTTAAGAGGATGATTAGGCAAAGCATTAAGCAATTGGAGAAGCCTCCCCCAAGCTTGTGGGAGACTCTCTTCTTCAATTTGCACAAAGTTAAATATTTCCTGCAAGGCAGCTTGTTTCTTATGAGCAGGGAAATATTTTTCAGAAAAGTAAATCATATCGTCGGGACTATGCACACAACCAGGAGCAAGAGTATTGTACCAAGCTTTAGCATCACCCTTTAATGAGAACGGAAATAACTTGAGAATATAGTAGTAGCGAATCTTCTCATCATGAGCAAAAAGGGTGGCTATTTCATTCAACTTAGTAAGATGTGCCATAACAGTTTCAGTTTCATAACCATGGAAAGGATCAGATTCAACCAAAGTGATTAACTCTGGGTCGACAGAGAATTCATAACCCTTATCATCAATCACAATAGGTGAAGTAGCAAACTTAGGATCACATTTCATTTTAGAATTCAGAGATTTTTCTTTATACTTGTATAATAATTTCTCTAGATCATCTCTATCCTTACAAGCAAGAATATCTCTAGTTGCCTCCACACTCATAGTATAACCTTCCGGTACCTTTGGCAATTCATATCTAGGAGGACTAGTTCTAGTAGGTGTTTCAAGATTTTCAGTTTCAAGTTCATCATCAGATTCAACAATATCATGTTGTCTTACTCTAGCAATTTGTTCATCAAGAAATTCATCTAGTGGCACATCATCATCAAGCAAGTTACTAGCATCATCATGAGTGGCATTCATAGCAGAAGTAGCATAATCAATAACTTGCGACATATCAGAATTGATAGCATGTGGTGGTGTTGCAAGTTTACTTATAACAGAAGGTGAATCCAAAGTGGAGCTGGATGGCAGTCCCTTACCTCCCCTCGTCTTTGAGGGAAAAATCTTAGTCTTAGCATCCTTCAGATTCTTCATAGTGATAATATGATAATAATCCCAAGTGACTCAACAAATATAGCTATGCTCCCCGACAACGGCGCCAGAAAAAATTCTTGACAACCCACAAGTATAGGGGATTGCAATAGTTTTTGAGGGTGGAGTATTCGACCCAAATTTATAGATTCAACACAAGGAGAGACAAAGAATATTTGAAGGTATTAGCAGCTGAGTTGTCAATTCAACCACACCTAGAGATTAATTATCTGCAGCAAAGTGATTAGTAGCATAGTAATATGATAGTTTTGATGGTAGCAGCAGTAGCAATAGTAACGGTAACAGTGATAGCAGTGATATTGTAGCAGTAATGATAGCAGTAGGAGTAGTAACATAGCAAGAACAATATATGATACATTCGTAGGCATTGGATCGGTGACTCGTTGGATGATATTCATCATGAGACAGTTATAACCTAGGCAGATACGGCACTAGCTCCAGTTCATAAATATAATGTAGGCATGTATTCCATAAATAGTCATACGTGCTTATGGAAAGAACTTGCATGACATCTTTTGTCCTACCCTCCCATGGCAGCGGGGTCCTATTGGAAACTAAGAGATATTAAAGGCTCCTTTTAATAGAGAACCGGAACAAAGCATTAACACATGGTGAATACATTAACTCCTCAAACTACGGTCATCACCGGGAGTGGTCCCGACTATTGTCACTCCAGGGTTGCCGGATCATAACACGTAGTAGGTGACTATAACTTGCAAGATCGGATCTAGAACATGGATATAATGGTGATAACATAAATGGTTCAGATCTGAAATAATGGCACTCGGGCCCAAAGTGACAAGCATTAAGCATGGCAAAGTCATAGCAACATCAATCTCAGAACATAGTGGATACTAGGGATCAAGCCCTAACAAAACTAACTCAATTACATGATGAATCTCATCCAACTCCTCACCGACCAGCGAGCCTACAAAGGAATTACTCAGTCCCAGTGGGGAGATCATGGAATTGGCGATGGAGTTGTGTTGGTGATGACGAAGATCGAAGATCCCCCTCTCCGGAGCCCCAAATGGACTCCAGATCTGGACTCCGATGAAGAACAGGAGACGGCGGCGGCTCCATTTCATGAAACGCGATAATTCTTTCTCCTTGATTTTTTTCTGGAATAATGGGATTTTATAGCGTCAGTTTCACGGTCAGCGAGGCCACCAGGTGGGCAACACCCACTTGGGCGCGCCAGGGGGCAGGCGCGCCCTGGTGGGTTGTGCCCACCTAGGTTCCCCCCTTTGGTATCTCTTGGCTCCAAAAATTCTCTTTATTGATATAAAAAATCCTCGCAAAGTTTCGTTCCATTCCAAGAACTTTTATTTCTGCTAAAAAATAACACCATGGTAGTTCTGCTGAAAACAGCGTTATTCGGGTTAGTTTCATTCAAATCATGCAAACTAGAGTCCAAAACAAGAGGAAAAGCGTTAGGAAAAGTAGATATGTTGGAGACGTATCACCCGCCACCTTTTGACCAAGTCAAACGGGCCGGCCTTTTGACCTGAATGGGCCACTGTTGGGCTGATCCACATGTCAATGTATCATAGGCACGTCCCGTCCATTCGCTGGATGACATCTGTCCCAACGCGGAGTTGACACATGGTTCTTTCGGCCAATGAGAATTTTACATGTGGAAAATCGCCATTGGTCGTTGCTGTTAACGGGTTACCGGATCCAAAACCGGACTCGATAGCTTAATAGCGACCCATTACGCTGGATGCCATGTGTTGGTTACCCTTGACGAAAATACTTCTATGACACGCAATTTATCTTCATGGAAGTGGACACTTCCATGATGAAAATTTGAGTATTGTCATGGAACACTTCTACGACAGCACATGTATGACTATCTTGATTCTGTCATAAAATTGTCATGGATGTACATGCATGATAGAAAATGTGACCTACTGTAACGAATGATACGTCTCCAACGTATCTATAACTTTTAAATTTTCCATGCTATTATATTATCTGTTTTGGATGTTTTATATGCATTATTATGCTATTTTTGTATTATTTTTGGGACTAACCTATTAACCTAGAGCCTAGTGCCAGTTCTTGTTTTTCCCTGTTTTTGAGTTTCACAAAATAGGAATACCAAACGGAGTCCAAAGGGAATAAAACCTTCGCGATGATTTTTCATGGACCAGAAGACAACCAGGACACACGGAGATGAAGTCGGAGGAGCCACGAGGCGGCCACAAGGACATAGGGCGCGCCCGCCACCCTTGTGGGCCCCTCGTGCACCTCCTGGCCTAATTCTTTCGCCTATATATTCCCATATATCCCTAAACCAACAGAGGCACCCACGAAATTACTTTTCCACCGCTGCAACCTTCTATACCCGTGAGATCCCATTTAGGGGCCTTTTCCGGCGTCCTGCCAGAGGGGGATTCGATCACGGAGGGCTTCTACATCAACACCATTGCCCCTCCGATGAAGCGTGAGTAGTTTACCACAGACCTACGAGTCCATAGCTAGTAGCTAGATTGCTTCATCTCTCTCTTTGATTCTCAATACCATGTTCTCCTCGATGTTCTTGGAGATCAATTCGATGTAATACTTTTTTGCGATGTGTTTGCCGAGATCCGATGAATTGTGTATTTATGGCAACTTATCTATGAATATTATTTGAATCTTCTCTGAATTCTTATATTCATGATTTTGTAATTATCTTCAAACTATCGGTTTGGTTTGGCCAACTAGATTGGTTTTTCTTGCAATGAGAGAAGTGCTTAGCTTTGGGTTCAATCTTGCGGTGTCCTTTCCCAGTGACAGTAGGGGCAGCAAGGCACGTATTGTATTGTTGCCATCGAGGATAAAAAGATGAGGTTTTCATCATATTGCTTGATTTAATTCCTCTACATCATGTCATCTTATTTAATGCGTTACTCTGTTCTTTATGAACTTAATACTCTAGATGCATGCTGGATAGAGGTCGATGTGTGGAGTAATAGTAGTAGATGCAGAATCGTTTCGGTCAACTTGACACGAGCATGATGCCTATATACATTGCCTTAGATATCATCATAAATTTGCGCTTTTCTATCAATTAGTCGGCAGTAATTTGTTCACCCACCGTATTATTTTCCATCTTGAGAGAAGCCTCTAGTGAAACCTATGGTCCCCGGGTCTATTTCCCATCATATAAGTTTCCGATCTACAATTTTAGTTTTCGATCTACTATTTTTGCAATCTTTTACTTTCCGATTATAAACCAAAAATACCAAAAATATTTACTTTATCATTTATCTATCTCTATCAGATCTCACTTTTGCAAGTAACCGTGAAGGGATAGACAACCCCTTTATCGCATTGGGTGCAAGTTTGTTTGATTGTTTGTGCAGGTATTCAGTGATTTGCGTGTTGTCTCCTACTAGATTGATACCTTGGTTCTCAGACTGAGGGAAATACTTATCTCTACTTTGTTGCATCACCCTTTCCTCTTCAAGGGAAAAACCAACGCAAGCTCAAGAAGTAGCTAGAAGAATTTCTAGCATCGTTGCTGGGAGATCTACGCCAAGTCAAGACATACGAAGTACCCATCATAAAATCTCATCTCTTGCATTACATTAGTTGCCATTCGCCTCTCGTTTTCCTCTCCCCTACTTCTAAAATGATTTTCGAAAAGATTTGCCTCTTCTTCGCCCCTCTTTCATTTGTCTTTCTCGCTTGCTTTTTGTGTGCTCGTGTGTTGGTGTGCCTTCTTGCCTCTATGGCTCAACCAAAGAATGTTGATCCTCACTTCAGGAGGTTGAAAGAAATTGAAAATAATGTTGGAAGCTTCATGTCTTTAAAATTTGAGCATGATAGTTTCTTTAAAACGAGCTTAAGGAGCAGAAAAGTTTTATGGAGTACATGAATAAAGAGATCAATGATATGTCTAAGAACTTTTACGGTCTGAAATCTCTGTTTCATCATCTTGAAAATTTAGTAGGCCAAATTTCTAATAAACAAGCTATCTTAGTAAATAAGATGGCCGCTAAACCGGAAGCATTGAATAATGATGAAGATCATAAAGTGATTGATGTAACTCCTATTGAATCTTTGTTTTCTAATATAAATCTTGATAAATATGGGACCGGAGAAGAGTCAACTTTAGTTAAAAGGCGTCCCAATGATTCAGAGTTTTTAGATCTTGATGCAAAAATTGATAAAACTGGGATTGGAGAGGTCAAGACTTTAAGTAGCAATGAACCCACACTTTATGGATTTAAAGGAATTAATTATTATAATTGTTCTTTAATAGATTGTATTTCCTTGTTGCAATCCATGTTGAATTCCCCTCATGCTTATAATCAAAACAAAGCTTTTACTAAACATATCGTTGATGCTATGATCAAATCTTTTGAATAAAAGCTTGAGTTGGAAGTTTCTATCCCTAGAAAACTTTATGATGAGTGGGAACCTACTATTAAGATTAAAAATTAGAGATTATGAGTGCCATGCGTTGTGTGATTTGGGTGCTAGCGTTTCCACAATTCCAAAAACTTTATGTGATGTGTTAGGTTTCTGTGAATTTGATGATTGTTCTATAAATTTGCTTCTTGCATATTCCACTATTAAGAAACCTATGGGAAGGATTAATGATGTTATTATTGTTGCAAATAGGAATTATGTGATCGTAGATTTCATTGTTCTTGATATAGATTGCAATCCTACATGTCCTATTATTCTTGGTAGACCTTTCCTTAGAACGATTGGTGCAATTATTGATATGAAAGAAGGAAACATTAGATTTCAATTTCCTTTAAGGAGGGCATGGAACACATTCCTAGAAAGAAAATTAAATTTCCTTATGAATCTATTATGAGAGCTACTTATGGATTGCATACCAAAGATGACAATACCTAGATCTTTCGTGTTTTATGCCTAGCTAAGGGCGTTAAACAATAGCGCTTGTTGGGAGACAACCCAATTTTATTTTTGTTCTTTGCTTTTTGCTCCTGTTTTGCTTTGAATAATTTGTCTAGCCTATGGTTAGATGTGGTTTTGTGTTTTAATTAGTGTTTGTTTTGATCCTGCTAAAAAACATAAACTTTTGCGCCCAGTAAATAATTTTCTAGATTTTATTGAAACGTGCTTTGGATCTCATTATTTTTGCTTTGGATTGGTACACAAATTGCCTAGGTCTTCCTAAGTTTTTTAGAATTTTTGGAGTTACAGAAGTATTCGAGAGTTACAGATTGCTACAGACTGTTCTGTTTTTGACAGATTCTATTTTCTATGTGTTGTTTGCTTATTTTGATGAATCTATGGGTAGTATCGGGGGGTATGAACCATGGAAAAGTGGGAATACAGTAGATATTGCACCAATATAAATAAATAATGAGTTTGCAACAGTACCATAAAGTGGTGATTTATTTTCTTATATTAACGGAGCTTATGAAATTTTTGTTGAGTTTTGTGTTGTGAAGTTTTCAAGTTTTGGGTAAGGATTTGATGGACTATGGAATAAGGAGTGGCAACAGCCTAAGCTTGGGGATGCCCAAGGCACCCCAAGGTAATATTCAAGTACAACCAAGAGCCTAAGTGTAATATCCCAAATTTTCAATTTGGATTGTTATACATTAGATCATCATTGCATATCATATTTTATTGCATTTTGGCTTGATCCTAGAAATTCTACGCAATTCAAGGACCCACGGAGAGAGTTGGGGATTTCGTTATTTTCATAATTGAGATTTTCTCAAATTTTGAAAAGAGGATCGTTTGATTTTAATTATTTTCTCTTCAAATATTTCTTTTATGAAAATAAAAGAGAGGGGATAAAATGACTTCCCCAAAATCAAGAAATATTGGAGGTTAATTACTAAAATCAAATAAGAATTTTATTTGGTGTTTTATTGCTATTTTACTTGAATTAGGAAAAAATGCGTTTTTCAAAATTGCATTAGAGGCCCACATAAATGTTCTCTTTGTCTTCTATATTTTTAGACGACGGGGAAATTTTATTTCAGGATTTTTGGAGTCCGTTTAGTACTTCTTTTCTCTGTTTTTCTGCACGTGGAATTATTTAAAAGAACACCAACCGACTTAATGGGCCGTGTCCGACCCGGACATTGCGCCTGGCTGGCCTTTAAGAGCTGGGAGGCCCCAACCGTAGCCCATCCCCCCCCCCCAAAACCCTAGC